>NW_020523804.1:0-40234 GCF_003368295.1 Carassius auratus | reverse complement strand
TTTTTTCATTTTCTGTTATCCATACAGTGTTTGTAAAGTCGTGAAACTATGCATATTTCCTCAGAATGACTTTTTCATCTGTATGGAAAAAATTATTTGACGTGTTTGGAAGCTGCAATTTAAAAATACAATAATGATTCCCTTTGTAAGGTCATTTAAAAAAATCACCACGGCAAAACCATTCAAGCTATCCAAAATCCATTCACAATTTAAGTTCCTATCAGAAATACTGATGTGTGTTCAGAGTTTTGTGAAATTCTAAGTATGTTATTTGCCTCAAAATCACCTGAGAAGTATTCCAGTTTGACATGTTGCCACGCCAACAATTTTTTAGATATCAATATCCCCCTTGCAGATTTATATCGCTGGGTTTTTAACATTATTCTGATGAAGTTTGAAGCAAATCGAGTAATAATAAGATGCTGAATTCAAATCATTTGAAAATGACACACTTCCTTCTGCCAGTGGTGGCGCTATAACTTTGACTCCTAATGAGTCACATATATGCGATCGACATCATACAACGAATAATCTGATGAAGCTTGATTAAAATCAGAAATGTAGTTGACGGTATTAGACACTTCCTGTTCTCATTTCTCGCCATAATTTCAACGCCTCGCCACGAGCAAAACCGTTCGACGATATCAAAAATCCCCTGGCAATTTTCATCCCCAGTGTCTTGAGATCATGTTGACCGAGTTTGGCGGCAATCGAGAAAAAAACCTATGACAAGTATTTCAAATTCCAGAGCATGCGCTTTTTACATAACTCTAAATAGCTGACTTCCTGATGGGCGGAGCCTATGACATGCAATACGAAAGTTGTTCGGCCACGATGAGATCTATATGTGTACTGAGTTTCATATGAATATGTGCAAGTATGTGTGAGCTATACACAAACATTTCTGACTGTGTTCCAGGGGGCGCCGTAGAGCCCCTGTGCCACAACCCGGGTCCCAGCCTCTGCAGGCTCCTAAAGGCCACAGATTCCAAAGTGTGCGCAAATTTTCAAGAGTTTTGAGTGATGTTAAGGACCCCAAAAGCCCCCACAACTTTGACGAAAAATTTGAATACTAAACCCTAAATAGCCAACTTCCTGTTGGGCGGAGCCTATGCATATGCAATACAAAAGTTGTTTGGATGATGAGATTTATATGTGTACTGAGTTTTCATTCGTCTACGAGCAAGAATGTATGATATATGGCCCTCCATATTCCAGGGGGCGCGTGTAGAGCCCCTGTGCCACGCCCGTGTATCAGTCTCTGCCCGGCCCTAATGGCCGCAGGTTCCAATCTGTGTGCCAATTTTCAAGACTTTTTAAGCACGTTAAGGGCCCCAAAAGCCCCCGAGGACGTTGGAAAAAATAATAATAATAATAATAATAATAATAATAATAATAATAATAAAAAATAATCCTAAGGAAAACAATAGGGCCTCTCGCCCTTTGGGCTTGAGCCCTAATATAGCTGCAAGCAGCGATGTCGGGCTCAAGCCATCAGTGCAACGCCACCCCGGTGGCATCAGGATAACTGTGCCCAGCGGGCATAAGCATTTACAGTAACCCTCTGACAATCAGTTTTAAGGGATGCGGCAGTTAAAGGGTTAATCCGACCAATCTAGACTTTGAAATCACATACACAGAACAATATATATGAACTTTAGTAACACTTTATTTTAATATTTATAAAAAATGTATAAGGTGTGCATTGTAGCTGACACCTATATGAACACATTACAATTGCTTTGTGACTGCAAGTCTTTCTTCTCAAATGCTATTGAGCTTCAAATTTGCATTTGAGCCCATGTGAAAAAGTTGCATAATTTACATATGACTTACAGTTTGTTGTAATAAATATCAAACATTCAATTTAATTGTGCATTATAGCTGTCACCTAGATGAACAATTACAGTTGTTTTTATGACTGTAAGTCATTCTCTTCAAATGCTACTGACGTTAGAAAAGTGTATAACAATATCACATGTAACTTTAGAGACCGGCCCTAAATTTGAGACTCTAGAAAGTCCAATGTCAAGACAACTTTATGCCTGTTTTATTTTCTTTAGTTTTCTTTTCTCTGTGCCGGATTGCTGATGTCCTATACCCAGGCATAGATGTCCATCCATCAATTACGAACATTCAGCCGCAAACATGAGGTGTGAGCGGTCGCGAGCGCGGATGGGAGAATGACGCATGTTTTTTTTTTTTTTTTTTTTTTTTTTTTGAGCAACTGGGATGGTGCCCCCTCTGGGAGTTGGTGCCCTACGAAGACTGCATACTATGTTATACTGCATAATGTTAACAAATTAGACATTATTTTACAGTGTTACCAAATCCTTAAATAATGTATTAGTGTTTTGTAATGATTTTAATGACCTATAAGCATTTGTGAAATAGTTTTGCTTGCATTGCAGCTTTATCTGTCAGTTGAAGAGTTTTACTGTTACATCCATGAGATTAATAAATGTCATGTCACGTCACAGGTTGTCATAGGTCAGTATCAAATGAGTTTGAAATTATTATTTGCAGCACAAATTAGGGTTCTTAGGATGTTTTTAAATCCCTAAAACTGTCAGAAAAGGATAAGGCCTAAGAGATTTCTTAACCTGTAATGAAAGGAAAAAACACCACCATTAGCAACAACAAAAACAATAACAATTTAAAATACAGATTTTTTTTTTTTCGTGATTATTAAAGGGATGATTAGGTCTCTCTGTCTCTCTCTCTGCCAGACAGCCCCTCCCTACAGTCCACACACACTGTCACAGTCACCAACCCCCTCACACTCCCCCTCCCTCTCCCCCTCCCTTCCCTCACACAGACAGGGTGGCCAGAGTGAGATCATGTCAGTTGGAGAAGTCTGACAGTTTTTTAATTTTCTTTTATCCATACAGTGTTTGTAAAGTCGTGAAACTATGCATATTTCCTCAGAATGATTTGATCTTTGTATAAAAAAATGCTTTGAAGTGTTTGGAAGCTGCAATTTAAACATACAAGACAATTAATGTTTCCCTTTTTACTGTCATTTCAAAAATTCACCACGACAAAACCGTTCAAGCTAACCAAAATCCGTTCGCAATTTAAGTTCCTCAATGGTTTTTCTTCATGTAGACAAAGTTTGGTGTGTATAGTGTACTTCCCCTGTGAGGAGTATGCATTAAATCAGAGCTCAATTTAAATATTCAAATCAAAATAGCCGACTTCCTGTTGGTCGTAGCTGATGACTGTGAATTAGAAAGTTGTCCGTCTTGAAAAGAACAATTTATGTACCAAGTTTGGTGTCTGTAGCTAAAACTAACCCCCCCCACTTTTGACAAAAGGTGGCGCTATAGAGTGCCTCCTTCACGCCCTTTTAAAAGCTTTTGCCATTGTCTAGCTATCACTAATACTGATATGTGTTTTGAGTTTTATGTAAATCTGAGCTTGTTGTCTGCCTCAAACTCACCATAACAGAACATTCAAGTTTGACACGTTGCCATGGCAACACTATATCAGATATCAATATCCCCACAACAGATTTACATCGGCCGTGTTTTGTCATTATTCTGATGAAGTTTTAAGTAAATAGAGTAAAAATAAGATGCTGAATTCAAAGCATTTGGAAAATGGCACACTTCCTGCTGCCAGTTGGTGGCGCTATAATGTTGACTCTTAATAGTCACATATATACGATCAGTATCATACAACGAACAAACCAATGAAGTTTGATCAAATTCAGGAAATGTATGTGGATGTTATTAGACATTTCCTGTTTCTCATTTCTCGCCATAATTTCAACGCCTCGCCACGGGCAAACCGTTCGAGATATCAAAAATCCCCTCGCAATTTTCCATCCCCAATGTCTTGAGATCATGTTGACCGAGTTTGGTGGCAATCAAGTAAAAGACCTATGACAAGTATATCAAATTCCAGAGCATGCTTTTTATAAACAGCCCTGAATAGCTGACTTCCTGTTGGGCGGAGCCTATGACATAGAGTGCGAAAGTTGCTCGGCTCAATGAGATCTATAAGTGTACTGAGTTTCATATAAATACATGAAAGTGTGTGTGAGCTATGGTTCAAGATTTCTGACTGTGTTCCAGGGGGCGCTGTAGAGTCCCTGTGCCACGCCCGGGTCCCAGTCTCTGTGGCGTCCTGATGGCCGCAGATTCCAATGTGTGTGCCAATTTTCAAGAGTTTTTGAGCATGTTAAGGCCTCCAAAAACCCCCGGAAGGTTTAATAAAAAATAAAAAAAATAATAATAAGAAGAAGAAATATAGCTGCAAGCAGCGATGTCGGGCTCAAGCCATCAATGCAACGCTACCCCGGTGGCATCAGGAAAACTGTGCCCAGCGGGCATAAGCATTTACAGTAACCCTCTGACAATACAATTTTAAGGGATGTGGCAGTTAAAGGGTTAATCCGACCAATCTAGACTTTGAAATCACATACACAGAACAATATATATAACTTTAGTAACACATTATTTTTATATTTATAAAAAATTTATAAGGTGTGCATTATAGCCATCACCTATATGAACACATTACAATTGTTTTGTGACTGCAAGTCTTTCTTCTCAAATGCTATTGAGCTTCAAATTTGCATTTGAGCCCATGTGAAATAGTAGCATAATTTACATATGACTTACAGTTTGTTGTAATAAATATCAAACATTCAAATTAATTGTGCATTATAGCTGTCACCTAGATGAACAATTACAGTTGTTTTTGTAAGTCATTCTCTTCAAATGCTACTGACGTTAGAAAAGTGTATAACAATATCACATGTAACTTTAGAGACCGTCCCTAAATTTGAGACTCTCGAATGTCCAATGTCAAGACAGCTTTATGCCTGTTTTTTTTTTTTCTTTCTTTAGTTTTCTTTTCTCTGTGCCGGATTGCTGATGTCCTATACCCAGGCATAGATGTCCATCCATCAATTACAAACATTCAGCCGCAAACATGTGGTGTGATCTGTCACGAGCGCGGATGGGAGAATGGCGCATGTTTTTTTTCTTTTTTTTTTTTTTTTTTTTGAGCAACTGGGATGGTGCCCCTTCTGGGATTTGGTGCCCTGCGAATACTGCATACTCTGCATATAGGGAGCGGCGGTACTATCTGGAAGATATATTCCTCAAACCATCGTACAAGAAGTGGTGATGCTAGTCCTTCAAGAATCGCTCAAAAGCTATTTAAGTGTACAGTTTCCTTTTATTGCATCTTGAAATAAATATTTCTGAATTCTGAATCAAACTGGGTTGTGTTTATTTATTTATTTATTTTATGAGACAACTGAGACTTTAATCTCCTTTGTAATATATGTGCTTTTAAACCAAGAACAATTTATTTATAGATTTATTACTGCTTTATAATGACTATTATTAAGCGAAAAGGCTTTATAATCATGAACTATTTACTAATGCTTAGCTAATGAGTGCCATTATTATAAAGTGTTACCAATGCATTTACTAATGTTAACAAATTAGACATTATTTTACAGTGTTACCAAATCCTTAAATAATTTATTAGTGTTTTGTAATGATTTTAATAACCTATAAGCATTTGTGAAATAGTTTTGCTTGCATTGCAGCTTTATCTGTCAGTTTAAGAGTTTTACTGTTACATCCATGAGATTAATAAATGTCATGTCACGTCACAGTTTGTCATAGGTCAGTATCAAATGAGTTTTAAATTATTATTTGCAGCATAAATAAGGATTCTTAGGATGTTTTTAAATCCCTAAAACTGCCAGAAAAGGATAAGGCCTAAGAGATTTCTTAACCTGTAATGAAAGGAAAAAAACGCCACCATTAGCAACAACAAAAACAATAACAATTTAAAATACAGATATTTTTTTCCTGATTATTAAAGGGATGATTAGGTCTCTCTCTCTCTCTCTCTCTCTGCCAGACAGCCCCTCCCTACAGTCCACACACACTGTCAGTCACCAAAAATTCACAGTCACCAACCCCCTCACACTCCCCCTCCCTCTCCCCCTCCCTTTCCTCACACAGACAGAGTGGCCAGAGTGAGATCATGTCAGTTGAGAAGTCTGACAGTTTTCACATTTTCTTTTACCCATACAGTGTTGTAAAGTCGTGAAACTATGCATATTTCCTCAGAATGATTTGATATCTGTATGAAAAAATGCTTTGAAGTGTTTGGAAGCTGCAATTTAAAAAATACAAGACAATTAATGTTTCCCTTTTTTACTGTCATTTCAAAAAATCACCACGACAAAACCGTTCAAGCTAACCAAAATCTATTCGCAATTTAAGTTCCTCGATGTTTTTTCTTCATGTAGACAAAGTTTGGTGTGTATAGTGTACTTCCCCTGTGAGGAGTATTCATTAATTCACAACTGTAAAATCTCAAAAAATACACATTAAAATCAAAATAGCCGACTTCCTGTTGGTCGTAGCTGATAACTGTGAATTAGAAAGTTGTCCGTCTTGATAAGAACAATTTATGTACCAAGTTTGGTGTCTGTAGCTAAAACTAACCCCCCCACTTTTGACAAAAGGTGGCGCTATAGAGTGCCTCATTCACGCCCTTTTAAAAGCTTTTGCCATTGTCTAGCTATCACTAATACTGATATGTGTTTTGAGTTTCATGTAAATCTGAGGTTGTTATCTGCCTCAAAATCACCATAACAGAATATTCAAGTTTGACACGTTGCCATGGCAACACTATATCAGATATCAATATCCCCACAACAGATTTTCATCGGCCGTGTTTTGTCATTATTCTGATGAAGTTTTAAGCAAATCGAGTAAAAATAAGATGCTGAATTCAAAGCATTTGGAAAATGACACACTTCCTGCTGCCAGTTGGTGGCGCTATAACGTTGACTCTTAATAGTCACATATATACAATCGGTATCATACAACGAACAAACCCATGAAGTTTGATCAAATTCAGGAAATGTATGTGGATGTTATTAGACATTTCCTGTTTCTCATTTCTCGCCATAAGTTCCACGCCTCGCCACGGGCAAACCGTTCGAGATATCAAAAATCCCCTCGCAATTTTTCATCCTCAATGTCTTGAGATCATGTTCACCGAGTTTCGTGGCGAACGGGTTGAAAACCTCAGAGGAGTATTTCAAATTCCAGAGCATGCTTTTTTTAAACAGCCCTGAATAGCTGATTTCCTGTTGGGCGGAGCCTATGACATAAAGTGTGAAAGTTGTTCAGCTCAATGAGATCTATAAGTCTACTGAGTTTCATATAAATACATGCAAGTGTGTGTGAGCTATGGTTCAAGATTTCTGACTGTGTTCCAGGGGGCGCTGTAGAGCCCCTGTGCCACGCCCGGGTCCCAGCCTCTGCGGCGTCCTGATGGCCGCAGATTCCAATGTGTGTGCCAATTTTCAAGAGTTTTTGAGCATGTTAAGGCCCCCAAAAACCCCTGGAAGGTTTAATAAAAAATAAAAATAATAATAATAATAATAACAAGAATAATCCTTAGAAGAACAATAGGGCTCTTCGCCCCTTCGGGCTTGAGCCCTAAATATAGCTGCAAGCAGCGATGTCGGGCTCAAGCCATCAGTGCAATGCCACCCCGGTGGCATCAGGATAACTGTGCCCAGCGGGCATAAGCATTTACAGTAACCCTCTGACAATCAAGTTTTAAGGGATGCGGCAGTTAAAGGGTTAATCCGACCAATCTAGACTTTGAAATCACATACACAGAACAATATATATAACTTTAGTAACACTTTATTTTAATATTTATAAAAAATGTATAAGGTGTGCATTGTAGCTGACACCTATATGAACACATTACAATTGTTTTATGACTGCAAGTCTTTCTTCTCAAATGCTATTGAGCTTCAAATTTGCATTTGAGCCCATGTGAAAAAGTAGCATAATTTACATATGACTTACAGTTTGTTGTAATAAATATCAAACATTCAATTTAATTGTGCATTATAGCTGTCACCTAGATGAACAATTACAGTTGTTTTTATGACTGTAAGTCATTCTCTTCAAATGCTACTGACGTTAGAAAAGTGTATAACAATAGCACATGTAACTTTAGAGACCGGCCCTAAATTTGAGACTCTAGAAAGTCCAATGTCAAGACAACTTTATGCCTGTTTTATTTTCTTTAGTTTTCTTTTCTCTGTGCCGGATTGCTGATGTCCTATACCCAGGCATAGATGTCCATCCATCAATTACGAACATTCAGCCGCAAACATGAGGTGTGAGCGGTCGCGAGCGCGGATGGGAGAATGGCGCATGTTTTTTTGTTTGTTTTTTTGAGCAACTGGGATGGTGCCCCCTCTGGGAGTTGGTGCCCTAAGAAGACTGCATACTATGCATATAGGGAGCAGCGGTACAATCTCGAAGATATATTCCTCAAACCATCTTACAAGAGGAGGTGATGCTAATCCTTCAAGAATCGCATAAAAGCTATTCAAGTGTACAGTTTCCTTTTATTGCATCTTGAAATAAATATTTCTGAATTCTGAATCAAACTGGGTTATGTTTATTTATTTATTTTATAAGACAACTGAGACTTTAATCTCCTTTGTAATATATGTGCTTTTAAACCAAGAACAATTTATTTATGGATGTATTACTGCTTAATAATGACTATTATTAAGGGAAAAGGCTTTATAATCATGAACTATTTACTAATGCTTAGCTAATGAGTGCAATTATTATAGTGTTACCATTGCATATACTAATGTTAACAAATTAGACATTATTTTACAGTGTTACCAAATCCTTAAATAATGTATTAGTGTTTTGTAATGATTTTAATGACCTATAAGCATTTGTGAAATAGTTTTGCTTGCATTGCAGCTTTATCTGTCAGTTGAAGAGTTTTACTGTTACATCCATGAGATTAATAAATGTCATGTCACGTCACAGGTTGTCATAGGTCAGTATCAAATGAGTTTGAAATTATTATTTGCAGCACAAATTAGGGTTCTTAGGATGTTTTTAAATCCCTAAAACTGTCAGAAAAGGATAAGGCCTAAGAGATTTCTTAACCTGTAATGAAAGGAAAAAACACCACCATTAGCAACAACAAAAACAATAACAATTTAAAATATAGATTTTTTTTTCCTGATTATTAAAGGGATGATTAGGTCTCTCTCTCTCTCTCTCTCTGCCAGACAGCCTCTCCCTACAGTCCACACACACTGTCACAGTCACCAACCCCCTCACACTCCCCCTCCCTCTCCCCCTCCCTTCCCTCACACAGACAGGGTGGCCAGAGTGAGATCATGTCAGTTGAGAAGTCTGACAGTTTTTTAATTTTCTTTTATCCATACAGTGTTGTAAAGTCGTGAAACTATGCATATTTCCTCAGAATGATTTGATCTTTGTATGAAAAAATGCTTTGAAGTGTTTGGAAGCTGCAATTTAAACATACAAGACAATTAATGTTTCCCTTTTTACTGCCATTTCAAAAATTCACCACGACAAAACCGTTCAAGCTAACCAAAATCCGTTCGCAATTTAAGTTCCTCAATGGTTTTTCTTAATGTAGACAAAGTTTGGTGTGTATAGTGTACTTCCCCTGGGAGGAGTATGCATTAATTCACAAAAGAAAATTCCCAAAAATCCATATTCAAGTCAAAATAGCCAACTTCCTGTTGGTCGTAGCTTATGACTGCGAATTAGAAAGTTGTCCGTCTTGATAAGAACAATTTATGTACCAAACTAATCCCCCCACTTTTGACAAAAGGTGGCGCTATAGAGTGCCTCTTCCACGCCCTTTAAAAAGCTTTTGCCATGGTCTAGCTATCTTTAATACTGATATCTGTTTCGAGTTTCATGTAAATCTGAGCTAGTTATCTGCCTAAAAATCACCAGAACAGAACATTCAAGTTTGACACGTTGCCATGGCAACACTATATTAGATATAAATATCCCCACGACAGATTGTCTTCGGCCGTGTTTTGTCATTATTCTGATGAAGTTTGAAGCAAATCAAGTAAAAATAAGATGCTGAATTCAAAGCGTTCTGAAAATGATTCACTTCCTGCTGCCAGTTGGTGGCGCTATAACTTTGACTCCTAAAAGTCACATATATACGATCGGTATCATACAACGAACAAACCAATTAAGTTTGATCAAATTCAGCAAATGTATGTGGATGTTATTATACATTTCCTGTTTCTCATTTCTCGCCATAATTTCAACGCCTCGCCACGGGCAAACCGTTCGAGATATCAAAAATCTCTTCGCAATTTAGCATCCCCAATGTCTTGAGATCGTGTTCACCGAGTTTTGTGGTGAACGGGTGGAGTTCCTCAGAGGAGTATATCAAATTCCAGAGCATGTGTTTTTCATAAAACCCTAAATAGCCAACTTCCTGTTGGGCGGAGCTTATGACATGCAGTGTGAAAGTTGTTTGGTTTGATGAGTTATATATATGTACCAAGTTTCATATGTATACGTGCAAGTATGCATGATATATGGCCCTCGGTACTACAGGGGGCGCTGTAGAGCCCCTGTGCCACGCCCGTGTATCAGACTCTGCCCGGCCCTAATGGCCGCAGGTTCCAAGGTGTGTGCCAATTTTCAAGAGTTTTTGAGCATGTTAAGGACCCCAAAAGCCCCCGAAACCTTAGAAAAAAATTAGAATAATAAAAAAAAAAAAATAAAAAAAAAAATAATCCTAAGGAAAACAATAGGGCTCTCGCCCTCCAGGCTTGAGCCCTAAATATAGCTGCAAGCAGCGATGGCGGGCTCAAGCCACCAATGCCATCGCCACCCCGGTGGCATCAGGTAAACTGTGCCCAGCGGGCACATGCATTCACAATATCCCTCTGGCAGTGAGGTTTTAAAGGATACGGCAGTTAAAGGGTTAATCCGAATCATCTAGACTTTAAAATCACATTCACAGAACAATATATATATTAGTAACACTGTACAATAAGATTTCATTTATAAACATTATGTTAACATGAACAATATTTATATAGCATTCTTTCATGTCAGTTAATATTCCAAACTTAAACATGAAAACATTGTTTTATTGTGATTTTTTTCCAAGTACATTTTACCAATTCCAAACCATATAAATCTTAATAACTACCATTATTTTTTATTTAATCATTTATGAGTGCTATACAATAGTCCACGAAAGCTGGAAGAGAAAAACTCCTTATATTCATGTGTGCAGAATTATTAGGCATGTTTTCTTTTACAGATGAAATGCGCTAAAATAGACTGTAAGGTCGAAAATTATGAAATACCCATGAGAAATATCAAACACAAATGCAATACAGAAATGGATAAGTTAAGACTTGACCATTGTACAAAAAATACTGACTGGGTCATGAGGTCAGAAAAGAAGAAGAAAAAAAACAGGTCAAGAAGAACTGAAAAAAAGAATTGCAAAATAATTGGTAATTAATGTGAAGATTAATTTTTAGTCAATTCTGCAAGACAGACTTTTCAGGAAAGGAGGTGGAATAAAAATGAGCTCCTAAATCTTAATCCTGGATTCTGGAATATATATTCCTCAAACCATCGAACAAAAGGAGGTGGTGCTGGTCCTTCACGAGTCACTCTAATCTGTGCATAAAGCCTATATATAAAGACTTAATATATAGTATTTCACAATACTTCATGGTATTCTAATTAAATCATTTTTTGGAATCTTAAGTCTCTCAGAGCCTGACACCGAGTAATTCTGGAGACTCCAGGAAAGTGGCAGTTCTGTAAAATGTTGGCGCTGGAGACTAAATGCACCCTGATAGTTTCACACCTAATTTACTTAACACACACACACACATTACCCACAGTGACAGTGGGACTGAGTGACATCAGATGTATGATAGTTTTTTTTAATTTTCTATCATCCATATAGTGTTGTATAGTCATGAAACTATGGTCATGAGACCAGTCATTCTGAGGAAATATGCCTCAGAATGACTGGTCTTCTATGTGTACATTTTTTTTTTTTAAAGTGTTTAGAAGCTGCACTTTAAAAAAAATAAAAAGACATTTACTGGTTCCTTTTTTACTATTATTTCAAAAAATCATCACGGCAAAACCATTCAAGCTATCCAAAATTCATTCACACCTATTCTGTAAGATTAATTCTTTAAACAGTGGTAAAAGAAGATGTGGTGCTGAACCTTCAAGAGTCACTCAAAACGTTATCTGTCCATAAAGCCTATAAAGAATTATTCTTAATATACAGTTCAAAATACTTCAGCTTGTTATTCTAATTAAGTGAGGGTCATTTTATCAGTAAAATATATACAATTCATTTTTTTTTGAAAGATTTCTATAAATGATTTAAATCATACTCGTTTCTACAATAATTATTTAAAAGTAATCCTATAGCTCCCTCTGGTGGCCATTATAGGTACTAAGAATTGCAAGCTTGATTTATAAGTTATGATAGTTTAAATTTTATGCTGGCTCTTGAAAGTGATAAAGCTATGAAACTTACTGTGCTTCCTTCAAATGAGGACTTCTACTTATATAAAAAATTATGAAGATTTAGAATGAAAAATTGTAAAGATATAGTAAAATAACTATTGTATTTTTTTATGTTACTTTAATAAATCTCTATGGCAACACCATTTAAGCTATCCTAAACCCATTCACAATTTAACATCTCAGTATATTGGCATCATGTTGAAAAAGGAGTATGGAGTAGTATGAGTAGGAGTATGAATTCATTTGCAGGCTTTATCATAAATCCACAATAAAATTTCTGAGTTCTGTATCAATCTGTGTTGTTGTTTGTTTATTTTTATCTTTTATTTTTCATAGGAAGATAACTTACTCTCCTTTTTAATAAATGTGCTTATAAACCAAGGACAAGCTATTTATAGCTGTATTTATAAACTGCTTACTACTGACTATTAATATTGGGACAAGGCTTTATAAAGCATGAACTGACTATTTACTAATGAGTGCAGTTATTATAAAGTGTTATCAATGAATTTGCTAATGTTAACAAATTAGACATTATTTTACAGTGTTATCAAATCCTTAAATGACTCATAAGCATTTGTGAAAGTTCTGCTTGCATTACAGCTTAGTATTGATCTGTGAGCAGATGTACTGTTACATCCATGAGATTTTGTTTTTATTGTAATACACAAACTATGAAATTATACAAAATGTATAAAAAGGTAAATAAATAAATACGCACACATTAAAAAAGCAGCCAAGAATGAGTTTCCTTTTTTATATAGATTACAATTGAAGACAGAAGCAAGTGGTAAATGTTGTCACTTTAATATTCAAATCCAGTAGATCCACTTCAGATTTATTTCTCAACAGTTTATGTTCACGTGGCTGTTTTCGTTTATATTCGCCAAGCTATTATGTATTTTGAAATAATCTTGTCCGTTATGTGTTCGTTCGTACGACGAAAGCCAGAATCCTGCAGCTCGAGAGATATGTTATTCTGCCAGTCGCGCTTTCAAATAGTCTTGCACACTTAAACAGGTCACAAACACCTGCATTTACCTCTTGTAGTGTTACAATGGGTTTATTGTGTGCATTTGTGGTAATATTTTATTTAAAAAAGCTCTTAAACAAGAATAAATTCGTTTGTTTTGAGCTCGACACTGTACGCGCTGATCGGAGGCGGTGATTTCAGATAGGCAGCCACAAATATTTCATTTTCACACAAACAGTTCAAAAACATCTTAATTTAGCTCTTGGTGTGTTCTAATTGGTTGATTGTGTGATATCGCTGTAATAATTTATTTTTAAAAGCTTTAAAACAGGAATAAATTCGTTTTTTTCTGAGCTCTTTACTCCAGACGCTCGTGGTCACAGCGGTGATTCATCTCTCCTATTTCTCACATATCTCTGGCCAGAAATAATTTATCCATGAGCCCTGAACCGGTAATAATCAGATATGTTGGTTTAGCTTGTCAGTGTGAATTAAATCTAAGTATTTATTTGTATTTTTAACCGATTTAAAAGTGAAAGTAAAAGTCCGGTAATTGCACCTGTAGGGGCGCAATTTCTCTCAGACAATGGAAGTCTGAAGCACATATACTCAAACTGAGGGACAGAGTGAGATGAGATGTCTGACAGTTTTTTAGTTTTCTGTTATCCATACAGTGTTGTAAAGTCGTGAAACTATGCATATTTCCTCAGAATGACTTTTTCATCTGTATGAAAAAATTCTTTGACGTGTTTGGAAGCTGCAATTTAAAAATACAATGATGATTCCCTTTGTAAGGTCATTTAAAAAAATCACCACGGCAAAACCATTCAAGCTATCCAAAATCCATTCACAATTTAAGTTCCTATCAGAAATACTGATGTGTGTTCAGAGTTTTGTGAAATTCTAAGTATGTTATTTGCCTCAAAATCACCTGAGAAGTATTCCAGTTTGACATGTTGCCACGCCAACAATTTTTTAGATATCAATATCCCCCTTGCAGATTTATATCGGCTGTGTTTTAACATTATTCTGATGAAGTTTGAAGCAAATCGAGTAATAATAAGATGCTGAATTCAAATCATTTTGAAAATGACACACTTCCTTCTGCCAGTTGGTGGCGCTATAACTTTGACTCCTAATAGTCACATATATGCGATCGACATCATACAACGAATAATCTGATGAAGATTGATTAAAATCAGGAAATGTATGTGGACGGTATTAGACACTTCCTGTTTCTCATTTCTCGCCATAATTTCAACGCCTCGCCACGAGCAAACCGTTCGAGATATCAAAAATCCCCTGGCAATTTTTCATCCCCAGTGTCTTGAGATCATGTTGACCGAGTTTGGCGGCAATCGAGAAAAAAACCTATGACAAGTATTTCAAATTCCAGAGCATGCGCTTTTTACATAACTCTAAATAGCTGACTTCCTGTTGGGTGGAGCCTATGACATGCAATACGAAAGTTGTTCGGCACGATGAGATCTATATGTGTACTGAGTTTCATATGAATATGTGCAAGTATGTGTGAGCTATACATCAACATTTCTGACTGTGTTCCAGGGGGCGCCGTAGAGCCCCTGTGCCATGCCCGGGTCCCAGCCTCTGCAGGCTCCTAAAGGCCACAGATTCTAAAGTGTGCGCAAATTTTCAAGAGTTTTTGAGTATGTTAAGGACCCCAAAAGCCCCCACAACTTTGACGAAAAATTTGAATACTAAACCCTAAATAGCCAACTTCCTGTTGGGCGGAGCCTATGATATGCAATACAAAAGTTGTTTGGATTGATGAGATTTATATGTGTACCGAGTTTCATACGTCTACGAGCAAGAATGTATGATATATGGCCCTCCATATTCCAGGGGGCGCTGTAGAGCCCCTGTGCCACGCCTGTGTATCAGTCTCTGCCCGGCCCTAATGGCCGCAGGTTCCAATCTGTGTGCCAATTTTCAAGACTTTTTAAGCACGTTAAGGGCCCCAAAAGCCCCCGAGACGTTGGAAAAAAAAATAATAATAATAATAATAATAATAAAAAATAATCCTAAGGAAAACAATAGGCCTCTCACCCTTTGGGCTTGAGCCCTAAATATAGCTGCAAGCAGCGATGGCGGGCTCAAGCCGTCAGTGCAACGCCACCCCGGTGGCATCGGGAAAACTGTACCCAGCGGGCATAAGCATTTACAGTAACCCTCTGCCAATCAAATTTTAAGGGATATGGCAGTTAAAGGGTTAATCCGACCCATCTAGACTTTGAAATCACATACACAGAACAATATATATAACTTTAGTAACACTTTATTTTAATATATATAAAAAATTTATAAGTTGTGCATCGTAGCTGACACCTAAATGAACACATTACAATTGGTTTATGACTGCAAGTCTTTCTCCTCAAATGCTATTGAGCTTCAAATTTTCTTTTGAGCCCATGTGAAAAAGTAGCATAATGTACATATGACTTACAGTTTGTTTTAATAAATATCAAACATTCAATTTAATGGTGCATTATAGCTGTCACCTAGATGAACAATTACAGTTGTTTTTATGACTGTAAGTCATTCTCTTCAAATGCTACTGACGTTAGAAAAGTGTATAACAATATCACATGTAACTTTAGAGACGGTCCCTAAATTTGAGACTCTCGAATGTCCAATGTCAAGCCAACTTTATGCCTGTTTTTGTTTTGTTTTTTACTTTATTTTTCTTTTCTCTGTGCCGGATTGCTGATGTCTTTTACCCGGGCATAGATGTCCATCCATCAATTACGAACATTCATCCGCAAATGTCCGAGCGGTCGCGAGCGCGGATGGGAGAATGGCGCATGTTTTATTTTTTTTGAGCTACTGGGATGGTGCCCCCTCTGGGAGTTGGTGCCCTACGAAGACTGCATATTCTGCATATAGGGAGCGGCGGTACTATCTGGAAGATATATTCCTCAAACCGTCGTACAAGAGGAGGTGATGCTAGTACTTCAAGCATCTCTCAAAACCTATCTGTTCATAAAGCCTATATATAAAGTCTTAATATAGTATTCCACAATATGTTGTGCTATTCTAATATTATTGTGGTTTTTTATTGACATTGTTATTTGCTGTTATTTTTTGTTTTAATATTGTTACTGTTGTTACTTGTTGTACGGTGACCTTGAGTGGTTTGAAATGCGCCTTAAATAAAATGCATTATTATTATTATTATTATTATTATTATTATTATTATTAGCTGTACACTTGATAAAAAAAATTAAATATAAACTTATGCAATTGTATATATATGTATATATAGTGTGCAGTTTTCTTTTATTGCATCTTGAAATAAATGTTTCTGAGTTCTGTGTTTGTTTATTTTTTTTATTTTTATTTTTTACTTTTTTTTAGGAAGATTACAGCCTTTAATCTCCTCAAAATAAATGTGCATATAAACCATGAACAATTTAATTATAGCTGTATTTATAAAATGCTTACTAATGACTATTAATTTTGGGAGAAGTCTATATAAAGCAGCAACAGTTGATGTTGAGGCCTAAGATATTTCTTAAGCTGTAATGATGAAAAAACAACAACAACACAAAATAGCTTTTTTTTCTGCTGGTGATTAAAGAGATGATGAAGTCTCCCTCCCTCTCTCTCTCTCTCTCTCTCTCTCTGACACCAAGCCCATCACCTCTCCCACACATTCACACAAACTCAGCACACACACTTAACACACACACACTTAACACACAAACACACACACACACACACACACACATTACCCACAGTGACAGAGGGACAGAGTGACATCAGATGTATGGTAGTTTTTTTAATTTTCTATCATCCATATAGTGTTGTATAGTCATGAAACTATGCATATTTCCTCAGCATGACTTCTATGTGTACATTTTGTTGAAGTGTTTAGAAGCTGCACTTAAAAAAATAAAAGACATTTACTGGTTCCTTTTTTACTGTTATTTCAAAAAATCACCACGACAAAACCATTCAAGCTATCCAAAATTCATTCGCACCTGTTCTGTAAGATAAATTCTTTAAACAGTGGTAAAAGAGGATGTGGTGCTGATCCTTCAAGAGTCACTCCAAACTTATCTGTCCATAAAGCCTATAAAGAATTATTCTTAATACACAGTATTTCACAATACTTCAGCATATTATTCTAATTAAGTGAGGGTCATTTTATCAGTAAAATACATATTATTTTTCTTTGAAAGATTTCTATAAATTATTTAAATCATACTTGTTTCTACAATAATTATTTAAAAGTAATCATATAGCGCCATCTGGTGGCCATTATTGGTACTAAGAATTGCAAGCTTGATTTATATGTGATGATAGTTTTAATTTTAAGCTGGCTCTTGAAAATGATAAAGCTATGAAACTTACTGTGCTTCTTTCAAATGATGACTTCTACGTATATAAAAAATTATGAAGAGTTGGAATAAAGAATGTTAAAGATATAGTAAAATAACTATTGTATTTTTTATGTTACTTTAATAAATTGGTATGGCCACACCATTTAAGGTATCCTAAACCCATTCGCAATTTAACATCTTCAGTATATTGGCATCATGTTGAAAAAGTTTGGTGTGAACTACTTGTGTCTTCTTGGAGGAGTGTGATTCATTTACAGGCTGATTTGATCCTAAATCCACAATAAAATTTCTGAGTTCTGTATCAATCTGTGTTGTTGTTTGTTTATTTTCATTTTTTTATTTTTCATAGGAAGATAACTGACCCTTTACTTTCCTTTTTAATAAATGTGCTTATAAACCTGTAACGACAGGTAAAAGAGGAGGAAGCAATTGCAGGCAATCAATGATGTTTCTTAGAAAGAGAGTCCAGAATGTTGGCAATGGCAAGGAAGGTCTACGGTGGCGTGAGAAGAGCTGGATGGTGAAGTCGATGGTGCAGGTGAAGGAGGTCAATGGGTGAAACCAGGAACAGACCGGAACACTGACACGAGGACGACAACACGAACCCAATCCAGCACACGAACACGGAAGACGGTAATCCAACTAGGACACGGAGACATGAGAGAGGATCTGACAACAGAGAGAGAGCGAGGTGAGTATAAGTAGCTGAGGTGTGATGAAGATCAGCTGGAGCGAGACAATCAACACCCAGGTGATGACAATCAACTAAACGAGCACATGGAGACAACGTAAGTACAAAAACAACCACAAAACATGACACGGAGGAAACACTGGATTTCCTACCGTGACAGTACCCTCTCCCCTAGGACGTCACCTGACGTTCCCAGCCTGCTTTACCTGTAGATTGTAATCATCTATAAGGTGGTGATCCAATATGTCCCGAGCAGGAACCCAGCTTCTCTCCTCCGGACCGTAACCCTCCCAATCCACCAAGTACTGAAAACCGCGTCCCCTCCGTCTAGAGTCCAGAATACGATTAACCGAATAGGTGGTTTCCCCATTAACGAGACGAGGCGGGGGGGGAACCGGGGCAGGCGGATTAAGACGGGAGGAAATCACCGATTTAATTTTGGACACATGGAACACGGGATGAATCCTCCTGTACGCCGGAGGAAGGCTAAGACGCACGGTTACCGGATTAATAATCTTGGTAATAGAAAACGGGCCAATAAATTTGGGAGCAAGTTTGTTAGAAACGGAACGCATAGGAATATTCTGGGTAGAAAGCCACACTCTTTGACCGACGACGTAACGGGGAGGCTTCGACCGGTGGCGATCGGCCTTAGCCTTGGTGCGCGACCTAGCCTGGAGCAGAGCTCTGCGAGCTCTGGTCCAGGTGCGGTGACACCTCTGGACTAGTGCGTGTGCGGAGGGGACCGAAACCTCGGATTCCGTACTGACAAAATTAGGTGGTTGGTACCCTAAACTACACTTAAATGGAGACATGCCCGTAGATGACACTGGCAAAGAATTGTGTGCGTACTCCACAACTGAGAGTTGCTGACACCAGGACGAAGGATTATTGGAAGCCAAACATCGCAAAACCCTCTCGACATCCTGATTGGCTCGTTCGGTTTGACCATTGCTCTGGGGATGGAACCCGGAAGAAAGACTAACAGTCGCTCCTAACAATTTACAAAATTCTCGCCAAAATTTGGACACAAATTGGGGACCCCTGTCAGAAACCACGTCTGTCGGAAGGCCATGTATGCGGAAGACGTGGTCAATGACAGCTACCGCTGTTTCCTTGGCTGAAGGTAATTTGGGCAAGGGAATAAAATGAGTCGCCTTCGAGAACCGGTCCACTACGGTTAAAATCACCGTATTGCCTTTAGAGGGCGGGAGGGCGGTGATAAAATCTAGCGAAATGTGGGACCAGGGTCTTGAAGGGACAGACAGCGGTAAGAGTAACCCATCTGGAGGTCGATTGGAAGTCTTACCAATAGCGCAAACAGAACAAGCCAAGACGAAATCGTGGACGTCACGAGCCATACCAGGCCACCAAAATCGTTGCTTGACTAGAAATCTAGTTCTACTAACCCCTGGGTGACAAGCAACACTGGAACAATGACCCCACTGGAGAACGTCTGACCGTAACCCCTCCGGCACAAACAATCGGTTCGGTGGGCAACGAGCCGGGGGCGTTACCCCTTCTAAGGCAGTCAACACCTTCGATTCGACCTCCCATCTGAGCGCGGAGATAATGATGGTCCCCGGTAAAATGGGCTCGGGAGTAGCAGTACGATCGGAACGCTCAAAAAGACGGGATAAAGCATCGGGTTTGATGTTTTTGGAACCCGGCCGGTAAGAAAGTGTAAAATCGAAACGACCGAAAAACAATGCCCACCGAGCCTGCCTGGAGTTAAGTCTTTTGGCGGTTTTAATGTATTCGAGATTCTTATGGTCCGTCCATACAATGAAAGGTACACCCGACCCCTCAAGCCAGTGACGCCATTCTTCCAGTGCAAGTTTGACTGCCAACAACTCTCGATTGCCAATGTCATAATTAACTTCTGCAGGAGATAAACGGTGAGAATAATACGCGCACGGATGCACCTTTCCGTCTGAGGATGCGCGTTGGGATAACACTGCTCCTACCCCCACCTCTGACGCGTCGACCTCCACTATGAATTGACGTGAGCGATCAGGGGTGACGAGAATGGGAGCTGAAACAAAGCAGCTTTTCAATTTGGCAAACGCAGCATCAGCTGCGTTTGACCACCTGAACGTCAAACTAGGGGAGGTCAAGGCGGTCAGAGGAGCGGCTAGTTGGCTGAAATTGCGAATGAAACGCCGGTAAAAATTGGCGAACCCCAGAAATCTCTGCAGGGCCTTGCGAGACTCTGGGGATGGCCAATTTACCACAGCCTTAACCTTCTCAGGATCCATGCGAACACCCTCAGTCGAAATGATGTGTCCTAGAAAAGAAACAGACTGTGCATGAAAAACGCATTTCTCCGCCTTGACAAACAATCCATTCTCTAGCAACCGCAGAAGCACTCGTCGTACGTGTTGCACGTGTTCCTGGAGAGACGAAGAAAAAATCAATATGTCATCCAGGTAAACATATATGAACAGATCGACCATGTCTCGGAACACGTCATTAACGAGTGCTTGAAAGACTGCCGGCGAGTTGGTTAGCCCGAACGGCATCACACAGTACTCAAAATGGCCTCTAGGGGTGTTAAAGGCAGTCTTCCACTCATCCCCCTCCCTGATGCGGACCAAATGATAAGCATTACGTAAGTCCAATTTAGTGAAAACGGACGCTCCCTGCAACCTCTCAAAAGCTGAAGACATAAGCGGCAAAGGATAGGTATTCTTTACCGTTATGTTGTTCAGCCCTCGGTAGTCAATGCAAGGTCGCAAGGATCCGTCCTTCTTTCCCACAAAAAAGAACCCCGCCCCCGCTGGAGAAGAAGAAGGGCGGATAAACCCCGTTGCTAGAGAACTGGATATATATTTCTCCATGGCCGCCGTCTCTGGAATAGACAAAGAATATAACTTGCCCTTAGGCGGAGAAGTACCTGGCAATAACTCTATCGCACAGTCATAGGGACGATGAGGAGGAAGAGAATCAGCACGAGACTTACTGAACACCTCCTTCAGGTCGTGGTACTCCGCGGGCACGCTAGCCAAATCCACTGCTTCCCCCTGAAACACAGACTCAGAAACATTAACACCAGCAGACAAAAGACAAGACAAATTACATTCCTCGCTCCAGCTAACCACGGATCCAAGGCGCCAATTGATCCTGGGGTTGTGTTTCTGAAGCCAGGTGTGACCGAGAACGATGGAGGATTGAGGTGAGTCCGTGATGTAAAATGAGATCTCCTCAGTATGGTTGCCAGATGTGATGAGAGAAACAGGTAAGGTGGTCTGTGTGATGAGTGGTAGTCTGTGTCCGTTGAGAGCAAAGGGTGCAATGGGGTGTTTGAGGGAGGTGAGAGGAATGTTAAGCTTACAAGCGAACTTGAAGTCCATGAAACTACCCTCTGCCCCAGAATCCAACAAAGCGTGATGATCGAGTGCGTGGGTGGACCACCGTAGACTCACCGGAAGGAGTGTCGATGTAGATGAGGTCTTCCTGGCAGAGATCCCACCCGATAGTAGCCTCCGTTTTACTATCGGGCTTGGTCTTTTACCGGACAACGCTGGATGTGATGTTCTTGGCTGCCGCAGTATAAACATAGTCCCAGGGATCTCCGCCTGATCCTCTCCTCCCGGGAGAGCCGAGCTCGCCCCACCTGCATGGGTTCAAGATCTCCCGGTGGGCTGACCGCAACCTCTGAGCGCTGACACTGAGCCTCCGGTCTGTTCGCGAGAACTGCTCTCCCCCTCCGTCTGGCGGCTTGATCGAGTCGGTTGTCAACTCTGATGGTGAGATCAATCAGGCTATTGAGAGAAGTGGGGAGCTCGACGGCGCGGATCTCCTGTTGGATGCGGTCAGCCAACCCATGCAGGAAGTGATCCCACTGCGCCTCTTCGTTCCACTTACACTCCGCCGCCAGGGTGCGGAACTCAATCGAGTAATCGGATACGGACCTGTCCTCTTGACGTAGGTCCGTGAGAAGTCTAGCCGCTTCCCTCCCGGCGACGGAGCGGTCGAAGACCCGTCTCATCTCCTCCGAAAGGGCGTGGAACGAGGCACAGCAGCTGTCTTGATTCTCCCACACCGCCGTCCCCCAGAGGGCAGCCCTTCCCGTCAGTAGTGACAAGACGAATGCCACCTTCATTTCCTCGGTGTAGAACGTGCGGGGCTGCATGGCGAAGTGCAGAGAACAATGAGACAGAAATGATCGACAAAACTCTGGCTCACCCGCATATTTCTCAGGGATGGGGAGGTGTGGTTCGGGCTGGGAAATACCCCCGGAGACGATCGGCGGTGTGGGTGGCGTAGGAGGCGCAGCGGGTGGCTGTTGTTGTTGGTGTTGAGTCTGGAGAGCGAGCTCGGACACCTTCGTCACCATTGCTTGGAAGGCTCGACCCATCTCATCTATCGCCTTGTCTTGGGGATCCATACGACCCACGGCTCTCTGCAGAAATTCCTCCAGATGAGATGGGGAGCGATCGCCTGCTGCTTCCATGATGGTCAGATCCTACTGTAACGACAGGTAAAAGAGGAGGAAGCAATTGCAGGCAATCAATGATGTTTCTTAGAAAGAGAGTCCAGAATGTTGGCAATGGCAAGGAAGGTCTACGGTGGCGTGAGAAGAGCTGGATGGTGAAGTCGATGGTGCAGGTGAAGGAGGTCAATGGGTGAAACCAGGAACAGACCGGAACACTGACACGAGGACGACAACACGAACCCAATCCAGCACACGAACACGGAAGACGGTAATCCAACTAGGACACGGAGACATGAGAGAGGATCTGACAACAGAGAGAGAGCGAGGTGAGTATAAGTAGCTGAGGTGTGATGAAGATCAGCTGGAGCGAGACAATCAACACCCAGGTGATGACAATCAACTAAACGAGCACATGGAGACAACGTAAGTACAAAAACAACCACAAAACATGACACGGAGGAAACACTGGATTTCCTACCGTGACAAAACCAAGATCAAGCTATTTATATCTGTATTTATAAGCTGCTTATTAATGACTATTTAAGTTGGGACAAGACTTTATAAAGCATGAACTGACTATTTACTAATGAGTGCAGTTATTATAAAGTGTTACCAATGCATTTACTAATGTTAACAAATTAGACATTATTTTACAGTGTTATAAAATCCTTTAATGACTTATAAGCATTTGTGAAAGTTCTGCTTGCATTACAGCTTAGTCTTCATCTGTGAGCTGAACAGTTTTACTGTTACATCCATGAGATTATGTAAATTAAGATAAATGTCATGTCACAGGATGGAATAGGTCAGTATCAAATGAGATTGAAATTATTATTTGCAGCACAAATAAGTATTTTTAGAATTTTGTTTTTAATTCCTGAAACTGTCAGAAAAGGATAAGGCCTAAGAGATTTCTTAAGATGTAATGAAAACAGCAATGTTAGCAAAAGCAACAAAAAATAACAATTTAAAATACTTTTTTTTTTCTGGTGATTAAAGAGATGATTAAGTCTCTTTGTCTCTCTCATTGTGTCTGCCACTCAGCTCATGCCCATCCCCCACTCACAGACACACACACACACACACACTCTCAGTCAGCACACATACATTCCTCAAACAGAGGGACAGAGTGAGTTGAGATGTCTGACAGTTTTTTAATTTTCTTTTAATCATACAGTGTTGTAAAGTCATGAAACTATGCATATGTCCTCAGAATGATTTGATCTCTGTATGAAGTTTTTTTTTAAGTGTTTGGAAGCTGCAATTTAAAAATACAAGACAATTAATGATTCCTTTTTTACTGTCATTTCAAATAATCACCACGACAAAACCGTTCAAGCAAACCAAAATCCGCTCGCAATTTAAGTTCCTCAATGTTTTTTCAACATGTAGACAAAGTTTGGTGAGTATAGTGAAGATTTCCTGTGAGGAGTATGCATTAAATCAGAGCTCAATTTAAATATTCAAATCAAAATAGCCGACTTCCTGTTGGTCGTAGCTGATGACTGTGAATTAGAAAGTTGTCCGTCTTGAAAAGAACAATTTATGTACCAAGTTTGGTGTCTGTAGCTAAAACTAACACCCCCACTTTTGACAAAAGGTGGCGCTATAGAGTGCCTCCTTCACGCCCTTTTAAAAGCTTTTGCCATTGTCTAGCTATCACTAATACTGATATGTGTTTTGAGTTTCATGTAAATCTGAGCTTGTTGTCTGCCTCAAACTCACCATAACAGAACATTCAAGTTTGACACGTTGCCATGGCAACACTATATCAGATATCAATATCCCCACAACAGATTTACATCGGCCGTGTTTTGTCATTATTCTGATGAAGTTTTAAGTAAATAGAGTAAAAGTAAGATGCTGAATTCAAAGCATTTGGAAAATGACACACTTCCTGCTGCCAGTTGGTGGCGCTATAATGTTGACTCTTAATAGTCACATATATACGATCAGTATCATACAACGAACAAACCAATGAAGTTTGATCAAATTCAGGAAATGTATGTGGATGTTATTAGACATTTCCTGTTTCTCATTTCTCGCCATAATTTCAACGCCTCGCCACGAGCAAACCGTTCGAGATATCAAAAATCCCCTCGCAATTTTTCATCCCCATTGTCTTGAGATCATGTTCACCTAGTTTCGTGGCGAACGGGTTGAAAACCTCAGAGGAGTATTTCAAATTCCAGAGCATGCTTTTTTTAAACAGCCCTGAATAGCTGACTTCCTGTTGGGCGGAGCCTATGACATAGAGCACGAAAGTTGTTCAGCTCAATGAGATCTATAAGTGTAGTGAGTTTCATATAAATACATGCAAGCGTGTGTGAGCTATGGTTCAAGATTTCTGACGGTGTTCCAGGGGGCGCTGTAGAGCCCCTGTGCCACGCCCGGGTCCCAGTCTCTGTGGCGTCCTGATGGCCGCAGATTCCAATGAGTGTGCCAATTTTCAAGAGTTTTTGAACATGTTAAGGCCCCCAAAAATGCCCGGAAGGTTTAAAAAAAAATAAAAAAAATAATAATAAATATAGCTGCAAGCAGCGATGTCGGGCTCAAGCCACCAATGCCATCGCCACCCCGGTGGCATCAGGTAAACTGTGCCCAGCGGGCACATGCATTCACAATATCCCTCTGGCAGTGAGGTTTTAAAGGATATGGCAGTTAAAGGGTTAATCCGAATCATCTAGACTTTAAAATCACATTCACAGAACAATATATATGTATAACTTTAGTAACACTTTACAATAAGATTCCATTCATAAACATTATGTTAACATGAACAATATTTATATAGCATTCATTCACGTCAGTTAATATTCCAAACTTAAACATTAAAACATTGTTTTATTGTGATTTTTTTCCAAGCACATTTTACCAATTCCTAACCATATCAATCTTAATAACTACCATTATTTTTTTATTTAATCATTTATGAGTGCTATACAATAGTCCAGGAAAGCTGGAAGAGAAAAACAGGTCAAGAAGAACTGACAAAAAGAATTGCAAAATAATTAGGAAATAATGTGAAGATTAATTTTTAGTCAATTCTGCAAGACAGACTTTCAGGAAAGGAGGTGGAATAAAAATGAGCTCCTAAATCTTAATCCCAGATTCTGGAAGATATACTCCTCAAACCATCGAACAAGAGGAGGTGGTGCTGGTCCTTCACGAGTCACTCTAATCTGTTCATAAAGCCTATATATAAAGTCTTTATATATAGTATTTCACAATACTTCATGGTATTCTAATTAAATCATTTTTTGGAATCTTAGATCTCTCAGAGCCTGACACCGAGTAATTCTGGAGACTCCAGGAAAGTGGCAGTTCTGTAAAATGTTGGCGCTGGAGACTAAATGCTCCCTGATAGTTTCACACCTAATTCACTTAACACACACACACACACACACACACACACACACATTACCCACAGTGACAGTGGGACTGAGTGACATCAGATGTATGATAGTTTTTTAATTTTCTATCATCCATATAGTGTTGTATAGTCATGAAACTATTGTCATGAGACCAGTCATTCTGAGGAAATATGCCTCAGAATGACTTGTCTTTTATGTGTACATTTTTTTTTTAAGTGTTTAGAAGCTGCACTTTAAAAAAATAAAAATACATTTACTGGTTCCTTTTTTACTATTATTTAAAAAAATCACCACGACAAAACCCTTCAAGCTATCCAAAATTCATTCACACCTGTTCTGTAAGATTAATTCTTTAAACAGTGGTAAAAGAGGATGTGGGGCTGAACCTTCAAGAGTCACTCAAAACGTATCTGTCCATAAAGCCTATAAAGAATTATTCTTAATATACAGTTCACAATACTTCAGCTTGTTATTCTAATTAAGTGAGGGTCATTTTATCAGTAAAATACATAAAATACATATTATTTTATTTGAAAGATTTCTATAAATTATTTAAATCATACTCGTTTCTCCAATAATTATTTAAAAGTAGTCCTATAGCTCCCTCAGGTGGCCATTATAGGTACTAAGAATTGCAAGCTTGATTTATAAGTTATGATAGTTTAAATTCTATGCTGGCTCTTGAAAATGATAAAGCTATGAAACTTACTGTGCTTCCTTCAAATGAGGACTTCTACTTATATAAAAAATTATGAAGAGTTAGAATGAAAAATTGTAAAGATATAGTAAAATAACTATTGTATTTTTTTATGTTATTTTAATAAATCTCTGTGGCAACACCATTTAAGCTATCCTAAACCCATTCACAATTTAACATCTCAGTATTTTGGCATAATGTTGAAAAAGGAGTATGGAGTAGTATGAGGAGGAGTATGAATTCATTTACAGGCTGATTTTATCATAAATCCACAATAAAATTTCTGAGTTCTGTATCAATCTGTGTTGTTGTTTGTTTATTTTTATCTTTTATTTTTCATAGGAAGATAACTTACTCTCCTTTTTAATAAATGTGCTTATAAACCAAGGACAAGCTATTTATAGCTGTATTTATAAACTGCTTACTACTGACTATTGATATTGGGACAAGGCTTTATAAAGCATGAACTGACTATTTACTAATGAGTGCAGTTATTATAAAGTGTTATCAATGCATTTGCTAATGTTAACAAATTAGACATTATTTTACAGTGTTATCAAATCCTTAAATGACTCATAAGCATTTGTGAAAGTTCTGCTTGCATTACAGCTTAGTATTGATCTGTGAGCTGAACAGATTTACTGTTACATCCATGAGATTATGTAAGTTAAAATAAATATAATGTCACAGGATGTCATAGGTCAGTATCAAATGAGTTTGAAATTATTATTTGCAGCACAAATAAGGTTTTTTTTAGGATTTTTAAAAATCCCTAAAACTGTCAGAAAAAGGTTAAGGCCTAAGCTATTTCTATGTGAGTGGCTAAATTTATTTTTGTTTTTATAATTGTAATACACAAACTATGAAATTATACAAAATGTATAAAAAGGTAAATAAATAAATACGCACACATTAAAAAAGCAGCCAAGTCGAATGAGTTTCCTTTTTTATATAGATTAAAATTGAAGACAGAAGCAAGTGGTAAATGTGGTCACTTTAATATTCAAATCCAGTAGATCCAGTTCATGTTCACGTGGCTGTTTTCGTTTATAGTCGCCAAGCTATTATGTATTTTGAAATAATCTTGTCCGTGATGTGTTCGTTCGTACGTCGAAAGGCAGAATCCTGCAGCTGGAGAGATATGTTATTCTGCCAGTCGCGCTTTCAAATAGTCTTGCACACTTAAACTGGTCACAAACACCTGCATTTACCTCTTGTTGTGTTACAGTGGGTTTATTGTGTGCATTTGTGGTAATATTTTATTTAAAAAAGCTCTTAAACAAGAATAAATTCGTTTGTTTTGAGCTCGACACTGTACGCGCTGATCGGAGGCGGTGATTTCAGATAGGCAGCCACAAATATTTCATTTTCACACAAACAGTTCAAAAACATCTTAATTTAGCTCTTGGTGTGTTCTAATTGGTTGATAGTGTGATATCGCTGTAATAATTTATTTTTAAAAGCTTTAAAACAGGAATAAATTCGTTTTCTCTGAGCTCTTTACTCCAGACGCTTGTGATCACAGCGGTGATTCATCTCTCCTATTTCTCACATATCTCTGGCCAGAAATAATTTATCCATGAGCCCTGAACCGGTAATAATCAGATATGTTGGTTTAGCTTGTCAGTGTGAATTAAATCTAAGTATTTATTTGTATTTTTAACGGATTTAAAAGTGAAAGTAAAAGTTCGGGAATTGAACCTGTAGGGGCGCTATTTCTCTCAGACAATGGAAGTCTAAGCACACACACTCAAACAGAGGGACAGAGTGAGATGAGATGTCTGACAGTTTTTTAATTTTCTGTTATCCATACAGTGTTGTAAAGTCGTGAAACTATGCATATTTCCTCAGAATGACTTTTTCATCTGTATGAAAAAATTATTTGACGTCTTTGGAAGCTGCAACTTAAAAATACAATAATGATTCCCTTTGTAAGGTCATTTAAAAAAATCACCACGGCAAAACCATTCAAGCTATCCAAAATCCATTCACAATTTAAGTTCCTATCAGAAATACTGATGTGTGTTCAGAGTTTTGTGAAATTCTAAGTATGTTATTTGCCTCAAAATCACCTGAGAAGTATTCCAGTTTGACATGTTGCCACGGCAACAATTTTTTAGATATCAATATCCCCCTTGCAGATTTATATCGGCTGTGTTTTAACATTATTCTGATGAAGTTTGAAGCAAATCGAGTAATAATAAGATGCTGAATTCAAATCATTTTGAAAATGACACACTTCCTTCTGCCAGTTGGTGGCGCTATAACTTTGACTCCTAATAGTCACATATATGCGATCGACATCATACAACGAATAATCTGATGAAGTTTGATTAAAATCAGGAAATGTATGTGGATGGTATTAGACACTTCCTGTTTCTCATTTCTCGCCATAATTTCAACACCTCGCCACGAGCAAACCGTTAGAGATATCAAAAATCCCCTGGCAATTTTTCATCCCAAATGTCTTGAGATCATGTTGACCGAATTTGGTGGCAATCTGCAAAAAAACCTATGACAAGTATTTCAAATTCCAGAGCATGCGCTTTTTACATAACTCTAAATAGCTGACTTCCTGTTGGGCGGAGCCTATGACATGCAATACGAAAGTTGTTCGGCACGATGAGATCTATATGTGTACTGAGTTTCATATGCATATGTGTGAGTATGTGTGAGCTATACATCAACATTTCTGACTGTGATCCAGGGGGCGCCGTAGAGCCCTTGTGCCATGCCCGGGTCCCAGCCTCTGCAGGCTCCTAAAGGCCACAGATTCCAAAGTGTGCGCAAATTTTCAAGAGTTTTTGAGTATGTTAAGGACCCCAAAAGCCCCCACAACTTTGACGAAAAATATGAATACTAAACCCTAAATAACCAACTTCCTGTTGGGCGGAGCCTATGACATGCAGTACGAAAGTTGTTTGGTTTGATGAGATCTACATGTGTACCGAGTTTCGTGTGTCTACGTGCAAGTATGTATGATATATGGCCCTCAGTATTCCAGGGGGCGCTGTAGAGCCCCTGTGCCACGCCCGTATATCTGTCTCTGCCCAGCCCTAATGGCCGCAGGTTCCAAGGTGTGTGCCAATTTTCAAGAGTTTTCGAGCATGTTAAGGACCCCAAAAGCCCCCGTAACGTTGGAAAAAAAAAATAATAATAATAAAAAATAATCCTAAGGAAAACAATAGGGCTCTCGCCCTCCAGGCTTGAGCCCTAATAATAAGAATAATCCTTAGGGGAACAATAGGGCTCTTCGCCCCTTCGGGCTTGAGCCCTAAATATAGCTGCAAGCAGCGATGGCGGGCTCAAGCCATCAGTGCAACACCACCCCGGTGGCATCGGGAAAACTGTGCCCAGAAGGCATAAGCATTTACAGTAACCCTCTGGCAATCAAATTTTAAGGGATATGGCAGTATTTTAATATATATAAAAAATGTATAAGTTGTGCATCGTAGCTGACACCTAAATGAACACATTACAATTGGTTTATGACTGCAAGTCTTTCTCCTCAAATGCTATTGAGCTTCAAATTTGCTTTTGAGCCCATGTGAAAAAGTTGCATAATTTACATATGACTTACAGTTTGTTTTAATAAATATCAAACATTCAATTTAATGGTGCATTATAGCTGTCACCTAGATGAACAATTACAGTTGTTTTTATGACTGTAAGTCATTCTCTTCAAATGCTACTGACGTTAGAAAAGTGTATAACAATATCACATGTAACTTTAGAGACGGTCCCTAAATTTGAGACTCTCGAATGTCCAATGTCAAGCCAACTTTATGCCTGTTTTTATTTGTTTTTTACTTTATTTTTCTTTTCTCTGTGCCGGATTGCTGATGTCTTTTACCCGGGCATAGATGTTCATCCATCAATTACGAACATTCATCCGCAAATGTCCGAGCGGTCGCGAGCGCGGATGGGAGAATGGCGCATGTTTTATTTTTTTTGAGCTACTGGGATGGTGCCCCCTCTGGGAGTTGGTGCCCTACGAAGACTGCGTATTCTGCATATAGGGAGCGGCGGTACTATCTGGAAGATATATTCCTCAAACCGTCGTATAAGAGGAGGTGATGCTAGTACTTCAAGAATCTCTCAAAACCTATCTGTTCATAAAGCCTATATATAAAGTCTTAATATAGTATTCCACAATATGTTGTGCTATTCTAATATTATTGTGGTTTTTTATTGACATTGTTATTTGCTGTTATTTTTTGTTTTAATATTGTTACTGTTATTACTTGTTGTACTGTGACCTTGAGTGGTTTGAAAGGCGCCTTAAATAAAATGCATTATTATTATTATTATTATTATTAGCTGTACACTTGATAAAAAATATATATATATAAACTTATGCAATTGTATATATATATATATATATATATATATATATATATATATATATATTAGTGCTGTCAAAATTAGCGCGTTAACGCATTTGATTAATTTGAAATATTTAACGCGCTAAAAAAAAATAACGCAATTAACGCGGTTGCAGTTTTTTTTATTTCCAGTTGTGGCCTATGTGTGTTCAACGTGCAAAGAAATATGGATAAGACCAAGGAAGGACTTTTAGACGGAAAGTTTCAGTATAAAACTCTGCCGGATTACTCTTCAGTCTGCCACAAGAAACATTACTCTTCATTCAGTCTGCCACAAGAAACAGCAACATTAAAATCATGAACTCAAATGTCATTGTTTTAAAAAAAAAAAAAAAACAATGACTGTAACAGTGCGTAAATCAGACCTTTCTGTAACGCTAACGTTAATAAGCTTAGACGAAAATAACGAAATAATTGTGTAGCGGAGTATTTTTTGTACACAGTGCCGCAAACTGTCAATCACTCCTGTGCGCGTGCATCACTGTCCTCCTCGCAGCTGCAGCAACTTGCGCTCTCTCTCTTAATCAAGCTTTAAAACAAAAAGGAGACAAAAAGATCATATTGTCTTTGTGCATAGGCTATAGATTAATTAGATAAATGAATATCTAAATTTGTGCCTTGCCGTCTACGGTATTTTTTTAGAACTTAGAAAAAAGATGCTGCAGCCAATGAACAGCCAGCGGGGGCTGCAGGACGACTCAACCTCCGCAGACAGTTTTTAATGTTTATCAGACAATAAATACTCAAGATTTTGCTTTAGTATAACTCACAACGAGTTTCACACACCTTCTCCGGCCACTTTGAGTTGTTGACACTTAACAGTGGGAAAAGCGACACATGCGCTATTCACTTGTATAACTTAAGGGTGAATGGGTAATGTAGTTTCTGCTCTGGGTGGGATGAATTAGGAAGCTTGCATTGTGAAGGGCGCTCTGAAAATCGGCAGTGCAGGTAAAAGATTAAAACCTCTATTAAAACAGATGTCCAAATGAGCGTACCGGTACGCTACAAGCACGTTCTGGGCGCACGGAGAGGTGGCGGTAAGCTCAAGAGCTATATTTGGAAGTGGCGGTACTGAGTACTGGTGCGTACTGGCCCACTTAAAGCACTGGCAATGACTATACTTTGGAATTTTTTTGCAGTCCACTTAGAATTCAACATGGAAATCATTTTTGTTTTTTATTGGCATTGATTGTTTTGAAATTCAAATGGTACTTACATGCCTGTGTTTTTATTTCTGTAATAAATATGGCTTTCAAGCCAACAGTTAATTTGGAGGATATTGATGGTTTATTGCAGGTATGTTGTTTACATGAGAAAATCTGTGTTACAAGTTAAACAAAAATTCCAATAAACAATCATATTTTGAATTTAAATAGTTTCTTTGTCTTGAGTTTACATTAATTATTTACATTTTACATTTACATATCCAAAAAGTTTCAGTCTTTTAATTGCGATTAATCGCGATTAATCGCGATTAATTTTAAAAAATTGTGCGATTAATTAGTTAATTTTTTTAAATCGATTGACAGCACTAATATATATATATATATATATATATATATATATATATATATAGTGTACAGTTTTCTTTTATTGCATCTTGAAATAAATGTTTCTGAGTTCTGTGTTTGTTTATTTTATTTTTTTTTATTTATTTTTTTTTTTTTAGGAAGATTACAGCCTTTAATCTCCTCAAAATAAATGTGCATATAAACCATGAACAATTTAATTATAGCTGTATTTATAAAATGCTTACTAATGACTATTAATTTTGGGAGTAGGCTAGCAACAGTTGATGTTGAGGCCTAAGATATTTCTTAAGCTGTAATGATGAAAAAACAACAACAACACCAAATTGCTTTTTTTTTCTGCTGGTGATTAAAGAGATGATTAAGTCTCCCTCCCTCTCTCTCTCTCTCTCTCTCTCTGACACCAAGCCCATCCCCTCTCCCACACATTCATACAAACTCAGCACACACACTTAACACACACACACTTAACACACAAACACACACACACACACACACACACACACACGCACACACACACACACACATTACCCAGAGGGACAGAGTGACATCAGATGTATGGTAGTTTTTTAATTTTCTATCATCCATATAGTGTTGTATAGTCATGAAACTATGCATATTTCCTCAGCATACATTTTGTTGAAGTGTTTAGAAGCTGCACTTAAAAAAATAAAATACATTTACTGGTTCCTTTTACTGTTATTTCAAAAAATCACCATGACAAAAACATTCAAGCTATCCAAAATTAATTTGCACCTGTTCTGTAAGCTACATTCTTTAAACAGTGGTAAAAGAGGATGTGGTGCTGAACCTTCAAGAGTCACTCAAAACGTATCTGTCCATAAAGCCTATAAAGAATTATTCTTAATATACAGTTCACAATACTTCAGCTTGTTATTCTAATTAAGTGAGGTTCATTTTATCAGTAAAATACATAAAATTCATATTATTTTTCTTTGAAAGATTTCTATAAATGATTTAAATCATACTTGTTTCTACAATAATTATTTAAAAGTAATCATATCGCTCCATCTGGTGGCCATTATTGGTACTAAGAATTGCAAGCTTGATTTATATGTTATGATAGTTTTAATTTTATGCTGGCTCTTGAAAATGATAAAGCTATGAAACTTACTGTGCTTCCTTCAAATGATGACTTCTACGTATACAAAAAATTATGAAGAGTTGGAATGAATAATTTTAAAGATATTGTAAAATAACTATTGTATTTTTTATGTTACTTTAATAAATCGCTATGGCCACACCATTTAAGGTATCCTAAACCCATTCGCAATTTAACATCTTCAGTATATTGGCTTCATGTTAAAAAAGTTTTGTTTCAACTACTTGTGTCTTCATTTATGAATTCATTTACAGGCTGATTTTATCATAAATCCACAATAAAATTTCTGAGTTCTGTATCAATCTGTGTTGTTGTTTGTTTATTTTTATTTTTTATTTTTCATAGGAAGAAAACTGACCCTTTACTCTCCATTTTAATAAATGTGCTTATAAACCAAGAACAAGCTATTTATAGCTGTATTTATAAACTGCTTACTACTGACTATTAATATTGGGACAAGGCTTTATAAAGCATGAACTGACTATTTACTAATGAGTGCAGTTATTATAAAGTGTTATCAATGCATTTGCTAATGTTAATAAATTAAACATTATTTTACAGTGTTATCAAATCCCTTAAATGATTTGTAAGTGTTTTGTAATGATTTTATTGACCTACAAGCATTTGTGAAAGTTCTGCTTGCATTACAGCTTAGTCTTGATCTGTGAGCTGAACAGATTTACTGTTACATCCATGAGATTATGTAAATTCAAATAAATATCATGTCACAGGATGTCAGAGGTCAGTATCAAATTAATTTGAAATTATTATTTGCAGCACAAATAAGGTTTTTTAGGATTTTTAAAAATCCCTAAAACTGTGAGAAAAGGATAAGGCCTAATTTTTCTAAATTTATTTGTTTTTATAACTATAATGCATAAACTATGAAATTATACAAAATGTATAAAAAAGTACAACAGTTATTCTTTTCCAATGTTTTTTATTTATTTATTTATTTATTATTTTTATTTTTTTTGGATTTACATTAAAAAAATTTGCCTACGGCAATCATTCTAAACAGCTTGAATAAAACCTGTTAATATTTATTATAGACCACTGTAACTGTGTATAATCTAACAAACAAGTTTATTATGAAAATAAAGGTGTGTTCACCAGATAAATTGGACGATAAAGAAATTGCTAACAATAGTATAGTAGAGCATGTTTTAGGTTTTTAGGCGTTTAGATGCAGAAATGGACAAATCAAATGTAAAATAAAATGTAATTGATTTAATTAAATATAGATTAAGTCTTGTTAGAGCAAAATAATAAATAAATACCTACACACATTAAAAAAGCAGCCAAGATTAATGAGTTTAATTTTTTATATAGATTAAAATTGAAGACAGAAGCAGCTGGTATATGCGGTCACTTAATATTAAAATCCAGTAGATCCACTTCAGATTTATTTCTCAACAGTTTATGTTCACGTGGCTGTTTTCGTTTATATTAGCCAAGCTATTATGTATTTTGAAATAATCTTGTCCGTGATGTGTTCGTTCTTACGACGAAAGGCAGAATCCTGCAGCTCGAGAGATATATGTTATTCTGCCAGTCGCGCTTTCAAATAGTCTTGCACACTTAAACGGGTCACAAACACCTGTATTTAGCTCGTGTTGTGTTATAATGGGTGTATTGTGTGCATTTATGGCAATAATTTATTTTAAAAAGCTCTTAAACAAGAATAAATTCGTTTGTTTTGAACTTGTGACACTGTACGCGCTGATCGGAGGCAGTGATTTCAGATAGGCAGCCGCAAATATTTCATTTTCACACAAACAGTTCAAAAACATCTTAATTTAGCTCTTGGTGTGTTCTAATTGGTGAATTGTGTGATATCGCTGCAATACTTTATTTTTAATAGCTATAAAACAAGAATAAACTCGTTTTTTTCTGAGCTCATCATTCCACACGCTCTTTCTCAGAGCGGTGATTCATCTCTCGTGTTTCTCACGTATCACTGACCACACATCCATTATTAATGAGCCCTGACCTGATAATAATCATATATGTTGGTTTAGCTTGTCAGTGTGAATTAAATCCAAGTATTATTTTGTATTTTAACCGATTTAAAAGTGAAACCAAAAGAGAGTCTCCTCCCTTTTTTAGTTCAGGATATGCACCTGTAGGGGCGCTATTTCTCTCAGACAATGGAAGTCTAAGCACACACACTCAAACAGAGGGACAGAGTGAGATGAGATGTCTGAGAGTTTTTTAATTTTCTGTTATCCATACAGTGTTGTAAAGTCATGAAACTATGCATATTTACTCAGAATAACTTTTTTTTCTGTATGAAAAAAGGTTTTGAAGTTTTGGAATTTAAAAATGCAGGAAAATTAATTCCATTTTTACTGTCATTTAAAAAAATCACCACGACAAAACCATCCAAGCTATCCAAAACCCATTCACAATTTAAGTTCCTCAATGTTTTTTCAACATGTAGACAAAGTTTGGTGTTAATAGTGTTACTCTCCTCTGAGCAGTATGCATTAATTCACAGCTAAATGTAAAAAAACAATCCACATTCAAATCAAAATAGCCGACTTCCTGTTGGTCGTAGCTAATGACTGTGAATTAGAAAGTTGTCCGTCTTGATAAGAACAATTTTTGTACTGAGTTTGGTGTCTGTAGCTAAAACTAACCCCCCCACTTTTGACAAAAGGTGGCGCTATAGAGTGCCTCTTCCACGCCCTCTTATGAACTTTTGCCAGTGTCTAGCTGTCACTAATACTGATATGTGTTCTCAGTTTGATGAAATTCTAAGCATGTTATATGCCTCAAAATCACCTGAGAAGTATTCCAGTTTGACATGTTGCCACGGCAACAATATTTTTAGATATCAATATCCCCCCAGCAGATTTATGTCGACTGTGTTTTAACATTATTCTGATGAAGTTTGAAGCAAATCGAGTAAAAATAAGATGCTGAATTCAAAGCATTTTGAAAATGACACACTTCCTGCTGCCAGTTGGTGGCGCTATAACTTTGACTCCTAATAGTCACATCGTCATGCGATAGTCATGCGATCGACATCATACAATGAATAATCTGATGAAGTTTGATTACAATTAGGAAATGTATGTGGATGGTATTAGACACTTCCTGTTTCTCAATTCTCGCCATAAATTCAACGCCTCGCTACGAGCAAACCGTTCGAGATATCAAAAATCCCCTGGCAATTTTTCATCCCCAATGTCTTGAGATCATGTTGACCGAGTTTGGTGTCAATCGGCAAAAAACCCTATGACAAGTATTTCAAATTCCAGAGCATGCGCTTTTTACATAACTCTAAATAGCTGACTTCCTGTTGGGCGGAGCCTATGACATGCAATACGAAAGTTGTTCAGCACGATGAGATCTATATGTGTACTGAGTTTGATATTAATATGTGCAAGTATGTGTTAGCTATGCATCAACATTTCTGACTGTGATCCAGGGGGCGCCGTAGAGCCCCTGTGCCACGCCCGGGTCCCAGCCTCTGCAGGCTCCTAAAGGCCACAGATTCCAAAGTGTGCGCAAATTTTCAAGAGTTTTTGAGTATGTTAAGGACCCCAAAAGCCCCCACAACTTTGACGAAAAATATGAATATTAAACCCTAAATATCCAACTTCCTGTTGGGCGGAGCCTTTGACATGCAGTACGAAAAGTTGTTTGGTTTGATGAGATCTACATGTGTACCGAGTTTCGTGCGTCTACGTGCAAGTATGTATGATATATGGCCCTCAGTATTCCAGGGGGCGCTGTAGAGCCCCTGTTCCACGCCCGTGTATCAGTCTCTGCCCGGCCCTAATGGCCGCAGGTTCCAATGTGTGTGCCAATTTTCAAGACTTTTTAAGCATGTTAAGGGCCCCAAAAGCCCCCGAAACCTTGAAGAAAAATAATAATAATAATAACAAATAATCCTAAGGAAAACAATAGGGCTCTCGCCCTCCAGGCTTGAGCCCTAAATATAGCTGCAAGCAGCGATGGCGGGCTCAAGCCACCAATGCCATCACCACCCCGGTGGCATCAGGTAAACTGTGCCCAGCGGGCACATGCATTCACAATATCCCTCTGGCAGTGAGGTTTTAAAGGATAGAGGGGAGCGTAGAGGGGAGCGTGCATTTGCAGTGGCTGGGCCACGACTCTGGAATACCCTGCCTTTAGAGATCAGACTGGCCCCTTCCTTGTCTATTTTTAAATCTTTGCTAAAAACTTTTTTATTTTCCTTAGTGTACTGACTACTGTGTTATGCTACATTTTGAAATGGGTGGTTTTAAATTTTTTGTCTGGTCTATTTTTATGTATGTGTAATATTCTTGCTCTTATGTTAAAGCACTTTGGTCAGCCAGGAGGCTGTTGTAAATGCGCTATACAAATAAATTGAACTTGAACTTGAACTTGAATTTGATATGGCAGTTAAAGGGTTAATCCGAATCATCTAGACTTTAAAATCACATTCACAGAACAATATATATATATATATATATAACTTTAGTAACACTTTACAATAAGATTTCATTTATAAACATTATGTTAACATGAACAATATTTATATAGCATTCATTCATGTCAGTTAATATTCCAAACTTAAACATTAAAACATTGTTTTATTGTGATTTTTTTCCAAGCACATTTTACCAATTCCAAACCATATCAATCTTAATAACTACCATTATTTTTTATTTAATCATTTATGAGTGCTATACAATAGTCCAGGAAAGCTGGAAGAGAAAAACAGGTCAAGAAGAACTGACAAAAGAATTGCAAAAGAATTAGGAATTAATGTGAAAATTAATTTTTAGTCAATTCTGCAAGACAGGAAAGGAAAGGAGGTGGAATAAAAATGAGCTCCTAAATCTTAATCCCGGATTCTGGAAGATATATTCCTCAAACCATCAAACAAGAGGAGGTGGTGCTGGTCCTTCACGAGTCAGTCTAATCTGTTCATAAAGCCTATATATAAAGTCTTAATATATAGTATTTCACAATACTTCATGGTATTCTAATTAAATATTTTTTTGGAATCTTAGATCTCTCAGAACCTGACACATTGTAATTCTGAGACTCCAGGAAAGTGGCAGTTCTGTAAAATGTTGGCGCTGGAGACTAAATGCTCACTGATAGTTTCACACCTAATTCACTTAAAACACACACAAACACACACACACAGTGACAGAGGGACAGAGTGACATCAGATGTATGTTTTTTTAATTTTTCTGTCATCCATATAATGTTGTATAGTCATGAAACTATGCATATTTCCTCAGAATGACTTGTCTTCTATGTGTACATTTTTTTGAAGTGTTTAGAAGCTGCACTTTTTTTACTGGTTCCTTTTTTTACTATTATTTCAAAAAATCACCACGACAAAACCATTCAAGCTATCCAAAATTCATTCACACCTGTTCTGTAAGATAAATTCTTTAAACAGTGGTAAAAGAGGATGTGGGGCTGAACCTTCAAGAGTCACTTAAAACGTATCTGTCCATAAAGCCTATTAAGAATTATTCTTAATATACAGTTCACAATACTTCAGCTTGTTATTCTAATTAAGTGAGGGTCATTTTATCAGTAAAAATTCCTAAAATACATATTATTTTATTTGAAAGATTTCTATAAATTATTTAAATCATACTCGTTTCTCCAATAATTATTTAAAAGTAATCCTATAGCTCCTCTGGTGGCCATTATAGGTACTAAGAATTGCAAGCTTGATTTATAAGTTATGATAGTTTTTAATTTTATGCTGGCTCTTGAAAATGATAAAGCTATGAAACTTACTGTGCTTCCTTCAAATGAGGACTTCTACTTATATAAAAATTATGAAGAGTTAGAATGAAAAATTTTAAAGATATAGTAAAATAACTATTGTATTTTTTTATGTTACATTAATAAATCTCTATGGGCAACACCATTTAAGCTATCCTAAACCCATTCACAATTTAACATCTCAGTATATTGGCATCATGTTGAAAAAGGAGTATGGAGTAGTATGAGGAGGAGTATGAATTCATTTACAGGCTGATTTATCATAAATCCACAATAAAATTTATTTTTCTGTTCTGTATCAATCTGTGTTGTTGTTTGTTTATTTTTATCTTTATTTTTCATAGGAAGATAACTGATCCCTTTACTCTCCTTTTTAATAAATGTGCTTATAAACCAAAAACAAGCTATTTTTAGCTGTATTTATAAACTGCTTACTACTGACTATAATATTGGGACAAGGCTTTATATAAGCATGAAACTGACTATTTACTTTTTGAGTTTGAAATTA
>NW_020523803.1:300000-389309 GCF_003368295.1 Carassius auratus | reverse complement strand
AAAAAAAAAAAAAAAAAAAAAAAAAAAAAAACACATCCAAAGAGGTTGTCAGTCAGCATTGACAATTGAATACTGGACCACTGAATGCATTTAATTTAGCTACAGTATGTGCAGTATGTGAACTACAGCCGTTGGTGCAAAGTTGCTGCTGTTTCTCTCACTTTCCGCAAGAGCATGATGTCATAGAGGACACGTTGACGCCTCCACCAATTAGAGACAAGAACAGCTAGACACTGCATCAAAACAGGATTGAACCGCTTCTAACAATGGGTGGAAACTTAAGACATAATGCCGAAAGGTCTGCCATTATATATCTGTCATAATATATAAAATTAATGTACGTAGTTTGTTTTCCCCCAAAAAAATAAAATATACCGATGGAGCACCGAAACTAATATTGATTTGGCTGTAGCAAGATATGAACAAACTGTGGTGGCCATTCATTCAAGCTACTTCACTGACACCTGAAAGAATGCATAATCGGTATAATCAAAATAGAAAAAAAAACTCCCTGAATATCACGCATTTAAGTGATTTAAACGGGTTAATAAAAATGGGTCATCTACGTCTATTGTCAAATCATTATTTTGCATGATTGATGAGTCTGCCATGTAATATTCTGTGTATTGTGCATTTTTTGGTTTGATTAATTAGCCGATCGGTTTTAATAAATGAATACATAAACACAATAGAAAAAGAAAACCTTATATATATATATATATATGAATGCACACAATAGTCTATACAGGTCCACTATTCAACAAGTACTGTACAGCATCCAAAGTATGTAATGTCATCCTGGACCACTGAGCATCCCACCAGTAGGCTACAGTAGACAACAGCTCTTTTCTGAACAAATCTACACCGAGAGCATGTTTTGGTCTTTATGCTTAACCTCTTTCATGGCCAATAAGGATGTCTCTATGATTCAGATATTCAACTTCTTCTGTATAATTTTGAGTGTAGGCAGTGTTGGATCCAGCATTTCGTGATTCTGTCCAACGAACTTTTGCGAATCCTTTTGCATGTATATTAAGTGACTTCACACGAATCTCTCCGGTGACTTCAATAATAACTCTTCCTGAGACTGAGTCCCCACTGGAGAAAACAGGGACATTTGCTGTCCATTTAGACAGTCGTAGGTTACAATGAAGCTCTTCACCTTTCCTAGCACCATGGTGGCAAGAAAATAAAATGTACAAAGTTCTATAGACAAAACAAAATCACAAGGCAAAGTCTATGAAAATAATCTCTTATGAAAAAAGCGAGAGTAAACACTGGATAGTGTCATTGAGAAGCGAGAGCTGAATAACAGCAAAAGATGCTGTTATCGCGTCTCGGTGAAGGCTTGAGGGTCTGCAATGAAAGACGGTGAAATTTCGCCACCAGCTCACTTTAAGCGCTGCTCTTGTGAAAAACAAGTCAGTGCGCATGCGCGCGGCTCCTGTACGTCCCCCTTCTTCCGCTTTTTGTGAGCTCTTTGACCTGGACTCAGGAGACAAATAACAGCGAACAGCTGAACAGTGTATTAAAATAATACGTGGAAGTCTAGACATTTTTTCGCACGTTTATGTAGAGGCCACATTAATATTTGAACAGTTTGGTTATAAGAGTAACATGTTTTAGATTGATAAGTGAATATGGGGTTCTGTTACTCAATGGAGATGCACAACATAAGCAGTTTAGATCATTTATTTATTTTTTATATGTATGTATCCCCCCCCCCACACACACACATGCAAATATGGTTTTAGATGTTGATAAAGAGATAACTGTTTACCTGGAGGTCATGCTGCTATATTACATTTTGATAAAGATGGTGATTTGATGCCAATTGCTAGTTTTTTCAGTCATAATATATGTCACTTGAACTGGGTTTTTGCAGAAACCTTCTTTTAAATATACACCCCCCCCCCCCCACACACACACACACACTCCACATATTAGGTTACTGAGTATCCTTCACACATATTTTTTATTTCTATATTCTTAACTTCATATATTTTAATTTCAAATTTTATAAATTCTAGTGTAAATTGATTTGTGTTAAACGTTGTGTAAATATTCTTTTGAAATGGTATATGCATAATCAGTGCCAGCCTTGATGGCACAAGGAGAAGGAAAACAAAAATACAGAGATCAATATTATAGAGGATGAGGTTGATTGAAATAATTTCACATGCAGATTTATCCGCTATGGCTGGTTCAAGATGTCAAAAACTGATGCGCCTCCCAGCGGCTGCACAAATTCTTTCGTCCTTCTGTGTCTTGCTTAAATCGCTGGGTTCTGCTGCCCTCTAGGGGTTTGTTGAAGAACAGTAACTTAAAACCATTATTGCACCCCTGCCGAAATTTCTAGGCAAAAACAAGGTGATGATATTGCTGGTTTGAGAAGAATTTTATTGCTTTAATTTATTTACTTTTGTTAACAGATAGTTTTGTTTTAGTGCGACTTTTAGTAAAGTCATAATAAATGTCAAATTACAGGTTACTTTGGTCTGTGCACATCTAAAAAACGGTTTTCAAAAATGAACTGTTTAAGAAGTGTTAACTGGAAAGCAATGTTGAAATGGCCAAGAGAGGCAAGTGAACATTGGTCAGGGTGATGTGTCAGATATAATTCTCATTGGAATTACCTGAAGCAAAGGGTGGGAAGGCTATGGCCTCAAGCTGGACCATAAAAGATTTTACACACAAAAAGGAGAATTCACACAATCACTCATCGAAAACTGTAACAGATTAACAAAAACACCAAAACAATCACTCTAAATTAAATAAAGGGCTGAGGGCTTATCAATCAGTCCTCAAAAAACCAAACCTCACTCACACCCCAATCCGTGCTCCATACTGCATCACCACACTCAGTGTTCAACCCCACACAAGCACGCAAACGGATCAACAGAGCCCTCAGCTCCTAAAAACAAAACATACACTCTCACATACAACCAGTCACACACCCAAAAGTGCACACGCAAACAAATGATCACGAGGATAAATTGGTATAGACCAGTTAATACATTAACCCACCCAACACTTTCACACAAAGAAGCCACTAAACAACCCCAAAGACTACAAGATAGCTAAAATGGACATGATCACTCCCCTTGATAGCAATCTGTTCCTGGTTGTGGTTATTCCTGTTCTCGCTGTTGAAGCAGGAAGACAAATTACTTTTGGGAATTTTTTGTTTTTTAAGGTGTGGCACTTCATACACCTTCCTGCTCAGCACTGATCTTTGAAAGGATCCAAGGTTTCTCAGCTGAACATTCAACATTGTAACAAAATAGTCAATGATATTCACTTCACCTGTCAAAACTGTAAACTGTAGAATATAGTTATAGTTTTTGCTGGTGTGAGGTAAATTATATTCCTCATATTGCTTATATTTGCTAATTTTCAAAGCAGATGATTTTGTATTAGCGTGACTTCCGAAATGCCAGTTACAGGTCACTCATTACAGTAGGTAAAAAATCAACAAGTAGACTACAATATATCAGTATAATAAAGGACTGCTTAAAGTTACAGAAATATTAGAGCGATAAAAATAGAATAAATTCTGGGTTAAAAAGAGCTATTACGAGTAAACCACTAAAAAATAACTCACACATCCAAAGCATGCTCAGAAAGCTGTCGGTCAAAATGCCATTTTGGCAGTTTTTAATGTAAACAAAATCAGGTACAGTATGTGAATTTAAACATTTGGGAAAGAAATCGGAAGTGCGTTAATATGCTGGATCTGTATGCATTAGGACTTAAAGATGCAGCAGCCTAATATAACTGCTGTTGTCTGTATCCTTAATATTAATCAAAAGAAAGAAAAAGAGATAATCACTCACTGCTCTTCATTCATAAATTCTGTAGCTTTAATATAAAAAAACCCATAATGTTTTGTAAAAATAATCAAGGGAGAAAGCAAGATTTTGTTGTTTTAATCCTTCATAATGCATAATTTCAGGGTCTGTTGTTAACTGTAGCCACATTTGACTACCGAATAACCAACAAGACTGACTACAGTAAAACATCTTATGAAATAATCATAACTTAAGTATATTCGCAGTAGTAAATACAGTATACAGTTTAGATAATTTCATCATGGAGGTCAAAACTGCAAATGCAGTACAGTACTAAAAAAAACCCGGTAATATATTCTAAAACAACATGTAGTACTATCAGCAAAATATTTATTAGGAATGGTTAGTGATAACGTTTATTTATTTATTTCTTTCTTCTGATTGTTGACTTTATGCTCTGGAGAAACAAGATGCAGCCATATTTAGAATGTTGTGTTTGAATAGCTGTTTTTGCTGCAGTTCTGCGTTTATGTCTACATTGCTGTCAAAGTCTAATTAGCTGGTGATGTGGAAAACGGATTTGAAAACAAATGTCAGAACAAACGCCAGAAGATTTTAAAACAAGCGATTCATTCATAAATCCATAAGATCTTACCTTCATTCTGTGTAAATACAAAATGAAGACTGAAGACAATGAGTGCATTGCTGAATTGGGCAGGGCTACATAAGGTCAATACATTCCCTGTGAAATGCTTAAGCTGAAAAGGCACAATAACCAGCATTGGGGTTGCAGATAAAACCATGAAGTTCTTACTGACACAGCATAAAAGGTGCTCAGAGGTTTAGCTGGTGAAGGAGACTAATAACGTACTTTAGGAGAGAATTATTTAGTGCTTTGATTTGGATCATAAACTGGTGCAGAAGGAGCCGGATGGAAACCAGACTGGACAGCGTGTGGATTTGGATAGACCCCTGCAGCAGCTCCTGGATGGGGCAGCACTGAAGGGGTGTACAGATTGGGGTAAAGCCCTGAAGTTGGAGGAGGTAGTTCACCAGGATAAGGCATAAGGCTAGGCTGAGGTGGTGAATATGGCTGGAATCCTCTAGGTAGACCTTGCCAGGGAGGACACTGTTGATCAGTTGGAAGAATTACCACAGGAAATATGACCGCTGGATTTGATGCAAAAGACAAGCCCAGAGAGATCTGAAAGACAGTCATGTTTTTGCTTTACTTTTTGGTAAAAAGTCTTGTTTAGCTGTGAAACTAACGTTGTTACAGACTTCCAAAAATACTGTTATAGACCAAAAATTTAAAAAGACTTAAAAATTACAGGGATAGTTTACTCAAAAATCACCACCACAATGTTTGTTTCTTCTGCAGAACACAAAAGAAGATATTCTGAAGTTTGTCCATACAGTAGGCCTACTACGTGTCCGTGACGTCACCCGTAGACTCCTGAAGAGAGTTTTTTAAGCCTAAAGTGTGCAGAGCGAACCGTCGCCATCTTGGCAGCGTGTCACCGCACGACTCTCCCGGACAATCGAAAATGGGCAAAAGGGCGGAAGCTGGTTGCTGAAGCCACGCCCACCTAGCTGTCTGTGCGGCTGTCACAGCAGTGGCAATTCACCTGTCACTTAAGTGGCCACGCCCTTAATTATGCAGAACTTTAAGGCTTAAAATAATTTAAACGGATGAGTTATAAAAAAAAATCACCCCCCTCACAGTTGTCATGAAGGGCAAAATTAGCTTTATAGACCAAAATCATTTTTTGCACCCGCCTGAAAACACGTTTTTTTCTGCTGTAAAGTTGGACATGGGGATTCTATGGGATTGACACTCTTTTGCAGTCAGCAGTGTTTTCATTTGAGGGCGCAGGCAAACGTAAAGAGAACATTGTGGCGGGTGTCCATTGCAAGATAGAGCTGGCATACCACAACTAGGGGCGGTCACATTGGACTTTAAACGTGCAAAAATATTTTGGACGCCGCTGCGAATATGGGCGGGAGCAAGATAAAACGGTCTCTCTTCAATTTTCACAACATGGATTAATATGTGCTTGTACTGTGTCTTTTGCGACGGCGTCGAAAGCGTCTTATTATATTGTACTCTGTATCTCTCTCTCTATAAATATATACACCCTAAGCAATAAAAAAATATACAACGTCCTCATTCAAATGTACCATCTGTTCCTGTTTCAACGGACACTAGGAACCATGCAGCTTCTTTTTTTATTTTATTTTTTATAATCTTTTAAATATGTATTATATAAAATAGGATGCTATGCTACAGCTAAAGCGCTTTCTTAATTTTTGAATTTCTGTACAGAGAGGTCACGCGGTGACGTATCGATCTTCTACTGGTCCCACATCTTCACGTGATGCGAATTCGCAGGTCAGAGTTCACCAAACTTGAACTTTGGAATGCAGTGAAATGCGAAATTTTTCGCATGAGCTTGCGTTTCCGGTCTGACACATTCGCATGCATATGAATGGAAGTCAATGGAACGAAAAGTGCAGTGGGCCCACCCCATAAGGCCCTATGATTTCCGCGATGCAGAAAACGCGGATGGAATCGCGGAATCCAGTCATAAAAAAACTGATTTTACAGTTTAAAGCGGAATGGCATGGATTTTTATCAAATTTTGAACGAATTAATAAAAAATAGTTAATTGCACTTACATCAAATCATGGACTAATATATGTAAATATTAAGCTGGAACAGTTTATTTAAATATGAATCCTGCATGTTCTGCATGTTCTTAATGTTTTATGTGTTTAATGTTTAATGTGCATCTCAGAAAATTCTTTATTTAAAACCCCAACTGAATGGCACTTAAATGCACTTAATTCATCTGTCAACTTTATTGTCATTGTTCACAGTACAAGTACAGACAGAGAAACATTGGGTAATAATTAAATGTTTGGTTTTGATGTATGCATTGCATTCTATGCATTTAAAAAATAAAAAAATTTAAATGCATAAATAAAAAATTTCTAAAAAATAAAACTTAGTTGTTCATTTTAAGAGACTGTGGAAAAAATCCCTAAAGGGAATGAGTAGATATCTTGGTATCGCTCTGATTCAGACGAGAACACTGAATCGTCTGGATCACAACCCCTTTAGGTTCTGCTTTCCTCCTTGTGACCTTCAATTCCTCACTCGCAGGTGGGGGAGGAGCGCAAGTCACTACACTAGCCTTCTCTGCCTGTCTTAGATCCTCAGAAAGAGACAGGCGAGGACCCCTATGTTGTTTGGTCTCAGACCTGGATCTTTGTGGAATGAAGGATCTGAAAGCAGAGTAAGGCGCCTTCTTCTACCCGCACTTCTCGATCACCGTCTCAATGGAAATACAGAAAAGTTCAGAAGACGAAGCTTGTGCATCAAGAAGAAAGCCTTTTCTTTCTTCCCGATGTCTGCCAGGTTCATCCACAGACATCTCTCCACCACCAACATGGCTGCCATAGTCTTGCCCATGACGGAGGTGGCCTACTTGGTAGCATGGAGAGAGATCTGTGGTGCGAAGCAGCTCTGCTGCCTGATTAGAAAAAAAGGCCCTCATCTCTATCCAGGTCTCTTAGCAGATCAGTCTCATATGCTTGTATCACCACTATCATGTGTAATAAAGCTACAGCCTGACCTACTGCTGCATATATCTTGCCATTTAAGGGAGACGTATTTCTTGAAGAGGCTTAGATGGCAAGGAGGGAGATTAAGAGAGGATGTCTCATGAAAGAAAGCTCTTTCTACAGGGGGCATTCTCTCATGGCCGTTTTCGCACAACTCTTATGCCGAAACTGATGGATGTGAGAAGAAAGCGGCCTCTTTCATTTCTTTTCAATCTCTGTATGGAGATCAGGGAGAAAGGGAAGTCTCACCTGAGCTGGAGGGCTATGGTCAGAAAGATAACGGTCATCGAGGCAGCCTCACCGCATCACCTTTTTAGCGCACTTTCATGGCAAGTCCAACTTTGCCGTGGCGTGATCCATAACCTCCAACAGCTCTACATACACAGGTCAGGAGAATTAAGAAAGCTCAGCCTCAGCTTCTTCACCATCCTCAAATATCTCCTGCTTTTCCTGGGTAAAAACCCAGCAGAGCACTAACCTCAGTATCAGAAAGTGTTAAAGATACAACATCATCCTCCCGATGCTCTCTCTCGTCCGCTGCCATTACAATTGCGAAAGGGAAAGTACCTCACTAAACCATTCAGACAGAGCCACGTGAAATTCTGACAAGGTCATTCTCCTCCATGCCTCAGCAGCGGCGGGTCCTGAACCGCGGAAAGCAGATGGCTGCCTTTTTTTTCCTTTTTTTTTCTCGGAAAAAAGAGACAAATGGGAGCTGAACTTTTTCATTGAAAAAACACTTACAATGCACGCAGATTGCCTCCACAGTCATCACGTGCGTGCTCTTCACCCAAACAAATGGCGCAAAGATCGTGTGTGTCATCGGGTGTCAAATAATGCAGATGCACACATTGTCTAAATGCTTGCTAGTAGTCGCCATTATATACAGAGAAAGATTGCTCTTACCAGTTCTTTCAGTCAGTGAAGATGAAGAAGAGAATGACATGTTCTCCTGGTGCCTATTTATAGTCGCGGTAGTGAAGTTGGAGGCTGTCGCCGGCCAACTTTTTGGTGTTTTGTCAAAGTATGCTTCAGACACGGGTCATGATGAGGTGTTCCCCATAGCACCCTCTAGAGGACACAGTTCGAAGTTCCCTTAAAAGGGAACCATGAGTTTCTCACTGACACAACATATAAGGTGGTCAGAGCTTTAGCTGGTGAAGGAGACTATGCTTTGATTTGGATCATAAACTGGTGCAAAAGGAGCCGGATGGAAACCAGACTGGACAGCATTCAGATTTGGATTTGGATAGACCCCTGCAGCAGCTCCTGGATGGGGCAGCACTGAAGGGGTGTACAGACTGGGGTAAAGCCCTGAAGTTGTAGGAGGTAGTTCACCAGGATAAGGCATAAGGCTAGGCTGAGGTGGTAAATATGACTGGAATCCTCCAGGTGGGCCTTGCCAGGGAGGACACTGTTGATCAGTTGGAAGAATTACCACAGGAAATATGACCGCTGGATTTAATGCAAAAGACACGTCCAGAGAGATCTGAAAGACAGTCATGTTTTTGCTTTACTTTTTGGTGGAAAGTCTGTTGTTTTGGACTTACCACAAATTTGACACCAAATTAAAAGACTTAAAAATTACGGGGATAATTTACTCGAAAATCCCCAGCACACTGTTTGTTTCTTCTGTAGAACACAAAAGAAGATATTCTGAATTTCAAAAAAAATGTTTGTCCATACAGTACACACACGCACACACACACACGCACACACACACACACACACACAGACACACACACACACACACACACACACACACACACACATATATATATATATATATATATATATATATATATATATATATATATATATATATGTATATTAAATATCTTCTTTTGTATTCTGCAATATTAGAGATTTGAAATGGCATAAGGGTAAAGTAGCATTTTGGGTTGAACTATTGCTTTAAATATGCCAATACTACAGAAGACAAAATAGCACCTTGAGTTGGTACTGCACTTTTATGATTCTGCAGTTTTCAATGGTGACAGTCAGGTCACGTGGAAGCATCATGTCCACTATGCATTTTGACTTTTCTCCAGATGGTATGCGATCTCTAGTCTCTTTGATTATATGCTTGAATCCTGCATTAATGCTCCTGCCAGCGATAAACATCTGTTGCTGCTTGAGGCTGTACTTCAGCCTGACATCACGAGATGAAGAGTTGTCAATATCGACAAAAACTCTGATCGTTTCACCTGCAAAAATGGTCAAAATTTGAACAAAAATCAATAATAATAATAAAACTGACTATAGTGGTTTTCATCCAAGTTGCAAATTTAATTTGTTTGAAGTCTGTTTACAGACAAAGCAGTGTTTCCATCCAGGAAACTGTTTAATCATTTTGATGTCAGTCTTTCACTGTAGAATGACTACAGTTTTGAGATGCCATACAAAGCTCTGCTGTTTTTTTCTTCGCTAAGCAAATTTTATTTGCATGTTCCCTCAGAATATTTATGCAATATCTCAGTTATGATCTCATCTCATTTTATTTGCATAAAAACATGTTGATGGAAACCCCGATAATTGACATCACAGGTTAGTTTCTTCAGTTTAAGTCGCTTGAGAGCTACACATGACATTTTCACCTTGCATATAGCCAGTTTTTTCAGATGTCACCGTCATTGACATTTTTCCTGAGCCAAAAAGTTTCATCTTCTTGTCTTGTGTGCCAGATTGTGGTTGCTGTATGGAAGAAGAAGAAGAAGAAGAAGAAGAAGAAGAAGAAGAAGAAGAAGAAGAAGAAAGAACAGCATACTGAGATGTGCAAACTAAAATCATGAGTTCTGATGACAGTTTATAAAACAGATCCAGTCCTTGACACTTGTGAACTCATTACATCAGTATTATTGTGCCACTGTGTCATTGTGTTACTTGGCATACATTCTGCTATCAGAATGAAATTTCTTGGCTGGACGAATAATATTTATTATATCTGATAATAATTTCTGCTGCATATGCATAAAATAAACATTAACATTGCCCCTTACCCTTGTAAATCTATGGCTTCTTGGGGCTTATTGCTTTATTAAAAGGCTACAGTACATCATCTTTCTATTTATGTGAATCAGTGAGTCAAACATGGTATTGTAAGTCATACCAGAAAGTGATCATTGGACCCATCATTTCTCAGCACAAAGGTTAATTCCGTATATTTAGTAGATGTTGGCTTCCAACGTCTGCTCAGCTTTACCATCAAGACATACTTCACCCAGCCATGATTTCCTTCAAAAGATGGAGGCATATTTCTGAAATTAGGAAAAAACAAAACTCTTTAGTTTCTGAAAAGCAGTGCATAATATAAATAACATAACACACAAACATATACAGGTATTTATTTATTCAGAATATACATATGCTTTACTTCTAATTTTACTTGTTTACAATATTATAAAAGCAAATATTTTAGAATATTAAGCAATTACTATGTACATCTGACATCTGTAGTCATAATGATTTGTGATTGGTAATTTTACAACTGATTGGGAACTGAAAGGAAGCAGGATGTGGCACAATTTTTTATGCTTTTTCAGTCTTGTGTAACCCCTCTCTCCCGGGTCCTCTCTGACGCTCCTTGCACTCACGACGAGTGGGGCTTGAACCCAAGTCTCCGGCATGGGAGGCGGACGCACTAACAAGGAGGCTAAATGGCTACAGCCACTAGCGTCTGTCGCTAGTGCGTCTCTTGAGATCGGGGAGTGAGGTTTACCTGCACAGCACTACTCGCTGGCCTCCGTTAGACTTGATTATTCACTTCTATATACTGTTTTCATGGGCTTTGAATTAAACCTGCCGAGTATTTTTTCACTGCACATATTTACACAATAAGGAACAACATCAGTTATATGTTGTTCAATCAGTTCAACAATCAGTTCTATTACTCACTGTTGAGGCAGCTGAAATCTGAATGGGAAAACATGACTTCCTGGCCTAATCACTGGTCCATCTGGGGTACAATAAGGCATGTTAATATGGGTCACAACAGAAGTTTTCAAAAAGCATATTTACTATCAGCAAACAATCTTGGGAAGTCTCGGTACTGGTGGGGGCAGAGAATGACCAGAGCTCTCTTTCACCCTCAATACCAGGACTGAGGTGAGATTGAGGCAACCACTGCTCCGTGGTTGTGTGTGTGTGTGTGTGTATAGTACTTACTGCTGTGTGTGTGTGTGTGTGTGCACTTGGACGGGTTAAATGCAGAGCACAAAATTACTAGTAAGGAACACCTCACTTGGCCACATCACATCTCTTTCACATTCATGTCACTTTCAACAATCATTTCAGGTTTCATGTAAATTATAAAAAGTTTAAATTTGGTGCATATATGAAACCCATTTACTTACACGTTTCTCCTTCTACAAGAGTTGCATTCTTTTCCCTTTTTCCTGTAGAAGTTACAGCAAGAAATAAAAGTATTACACTTTTTTATATAATAATAATTTGTTTAATAATAAAGTTTTCTATATTGCGCAAGCTCACCTCTCTTCGAGCTCTTTTGAATGAAGTATTGCTTTAGTTTGAAGTATCTCTCATGGTCGCTATAGGTTGTTTTGTCATCACCTGAGCCTTCAGTCCAGCGCACATTTGCGTCCCCCCTCAACTTCACAAAAAAACTGTCCACCTTTATTTCTTTGGTTACTTCTAAAACAACTCGCCCCTCCACAATATCTCCAGTAGTAAAAGTATTGCTTTCATTAATCGGGTCGTAGTGAAGACTGAACTCTTTGATGGATCTTGACATTTTAATTTCTACCAATGTACTCTAGACACACAAATACAGCTGTGTTCGCAAGCGGAATGACATTCATGTGAAATAAAATAAGGGCTGAGGGCGTTACTCATGATTGCATAAATTTGGTTATTCCACAGGGTTTAGTAAAGTGCAGTTAACTCACTACCTGATGGATTAGCCTTCGTTCCTGATAGGAGTTTTGTCCACTTCTTTAGCCGGTCAGGCTGGTTTTAGAGGAGTTTTGTCCAGGAGTTTTAGAGGAGTTTTGTCTTGTCCACTTCTTTAGCCGGTTTTAGAGGAGTTTTGACCACTTCTTTAGCCGGTCAGGCTGGTTTTAGAGGAGTTTTGACCACTTCTTTAGCCGGTCAGGCTGATTTTAGAGGAGTTTTGTCCACTTCTTTAGCCGGTCAGGCTGGTTTTAGAGGAGTTTTGTCCAGGAGTTTTAGAGGAGTTTTGTCTTGTCCACTTCTTTAGCCGGTTTTAGAGGAGTTTTGACCACTTCTTTAGCCGGTCAGGCTGGTTTTAGAGGAGTTTTGTCCACTTCTTTAGCCGGTCAGGCTGGTTTTAGAGGAGTTTTGTCCAGGAGTTTTAGAGGAGTTTTGTCTTGTCCACTTCTTTAGCCGGTTTTAGAGGAGTTTTGACCACTTCTTTAGCCGGTCAGGCTGGTTTTAGAGGAGTTTTGTCCACTTCTTTAGCCGGTCAGGCTGGTTTTAGAGGAGTTTTGACCACTTCTTTAGCCGGTCAGGCTGGTTTTAGAGGAGTTTTGACCACTTCTTTAGCCGGTCAGGCTGGTTTTAGAGGAGTTTTGACCACTTCTTTAGCCGGTCAGGCTGGTTTTAGAGGAGTTTTGTCCACTTCTTTAGCCGGTCAGGCTGGTTTTAGAGGAGTTTTGTCCACTTCTTTAGCCGGTCAGGCTGGTTTTAGAGGAGTTTTGACCACTTCTTTAGCCGGTAAGGCTGGTTTTGTTGGTTTTAGAGGAGTTTTGACCACTTCTTTAGCCGGTCAGGCTGGTTTTGCTGGTTTTAGAGGAGTTTTGACCACTTCTTTAGCCGGTCAGGCTGGTTTTGTTGGTTTTAGAGGAGTTTTGACCACTACTTTAGCCGGTCAGGCTGGTTTTGCTGGTTTTAGAGGAGTTTTGACCACTTCTTTAGCCGGTCAGGCTGGTTTTGCTGGTTTTAGAGGAGTTTTGACCACTTCTTTAGCCGGTCAGGCTGGTTTTAGAGGAGTTTTGACCACTTCTTTAGCCGGTCAGGCTGGTTTTGCTGGTTTTAGAGGAGTTTTGACCACTTCTTTAGCCGGTCAGGCTGGTTTTAGAGGAGTTTTGACCACTTCTTTAGCCGGTCAGGCTGGTTTTGCTGGTTTTAGAGGAGTTTTGACCACTTCTTTAGCCGGTCAGGCTGGTTTTAGAGGAGTTTTGACCACTTCTTTAGCCGGTCAGGCTGGTTTTGCTGGTTTTAGAGGAGTTTTGACCACTTCTTTAGCCGGTCAGGCTGGTTTTAGCATGTCAGACTAGGAGACCAGTTGACTAAACAGCTGAAACCAGCTTGGCCAGGCTGGGAGACCAGTTAAATCCAGCTATACGATCATCTTAAAACTTCTTTCTAGAGGTCTACTGGTGTATGTAATATCAAAGTTTAGTTTATGACCAAGTCACAGGAAATCCCAGGAAACTGTTTTATATAGTGTTTGTTCTCTACATGAATTGCATCCTTTCCCAGAGCAAAGAGAGAAAGCTCTGGTCCTGAGCAGTCTGTATTAAGATTAATGAACAGTTTGGCATTTTTAGTCCTCTTCATGGAATCAATGAATGCAATACTCACTGAGCCAGTGTGGAGCAGACACCCACACACATACTATGATTTGCCAGAGGGTGCGTGCTAAATGTCCAAGCAGTAGTCAATGCAGAGAAATTAGCTATTGATTGTGTATAGTTTTGTAATATGCTACCTATGGGTTTGCTCTTTTAGAAAATTCCAATATTCCTCTCCCTGGGAATAAAGGCATGATAACTTTGTCTAGCCTTGACTTAGTGTAAAGGCAGAAGTGAGCCGGCTTTTCAGGGTCAAACTCTAATTAGTGTAAAGGTCAAATTGGAAATAAACATGGTGCTAAAAAATAACTATGAACTTGGCATCAGAAGAAGTTCATTAAGAGCTGTGAGGGAATGGTACTGTATATCTGGATTGGCTTTTCCATGAATGTGATCTACATTATATTCTCTCTTCTAAAACCTGCTTGGTGGGTAACCTGACATCAACATCTTCTCTCAAGTGTCCATGGTACAGAAGTAAAAAAGATATAGTGATGAGATTGAATAAAGTATGTGCAGATTGTGACCTTTAACTAGAGGAATTCATGAATGAATTATACATATTTGGAGGGGTCTCGATCTGTTAATTTATTATACAATAATACATTGAAAATACAATTCAAAAATACACTGACTTGAATACACTTTCTATATTAGGACAATATAAATGTTTTTGGGCAGCATAAAAATAAAATGTCAAGGTCATAAAATTGTCCTGATATAATAATAATAATAATAATAATAATAATAATAATAATAATAATAATAATAATAATAATAATAATAATAATAATAATAATAATAATAACACTTCAAAAGAAAGCCACATTTAATAATTTGGGAAATAATCTTTTATTATTTAAACAAATAGTAGTCACTTCTTATTTGAAATCATTTCACAGTAAGTGACACTATTAATTATTAATAATTAATTTAGAATTTGTTAAAATGGCAGCATAAAAGGCTGCCCACTGCTCCGGGTGTGTGTTCACGGTTTGTGTGTGTTCACTGCTGTGCGTGTGTGCACTTCGGAGGGGTTAAGTGCAGAGCACAAATTCTGAGTATGGGACACCATACTTGGCTGAATGTCACTTTCACAAATTTTCTATGAAAATGGTTTAAATTGTTTTTTTTTTTTTTTTTTTTTTTTTTATCCCCAAAACAACAACTTGGTACATGTGTTTCTTTCCTGTAGACAGTTTTATTTGTAATTGATCCATGTGTCTACCTTCTAAATTTTTTTCAGAAGGATTTTCCAACTGAAAAATTGCACAAAATTGTCATTTATTTAAACAACTTGGCCTGAGTCTGATTTGGAGGTAAGTAGTGGCATTTTCATTTGGCCTATAGAGGAATTACTCCATAATACTGGTTCATTTGATAGAAATGCTGTTCCTCTGGAAGACTGTATGAGTCCCCAGTACATAATCTGTGGATTGTCGTAAATCAAGCAATAGATAAGTCTCTCCACATCCTCTTAATACTGGGTCTCTATAAGATCATTACAGTAAAAAATGACACATTTGATTGATTAAAATGGCACCAGGCGACTTTGGCTAAACCACGCTAAGTGATGTGACACTCCAGTTTCAGCATCATATTTCTGTCAAGACAATGATGCTAAAAAGCGTTGTTGGCATGTGATATCTGACAACACCAGCCATCTGCCTGGATATGAGTCGAGATTTATGATGGGGTTTTAGTGAGCTGTGAAGGAGTACGGAGAGAAAAGTAGCCATTTTTGTGCATTGTCACTTTTCAAATGACCGTAAATTCTGTTAAGGGGACACTTTAAGTGACTTGACAAAGTGCCAGTCGTAAAGGTATGTACCATGCTAGTTAGCTCTGGCCCTCATATCTGTCACAGTCTCTTAAATGTTTATCCTCTGTGTAGTTAAACGATGCAGTAGATTTTCTGTATGTTAATATAGAATACATTGACTTTACCTTCTGTTTATTACCTCCAAACCAAAAAAATAAAATAAAAAGTGATCTCCAAGCATTTTGTATTTTTTTATGTTATTGTATTTTACATTTCATAATATTTTAGTAAGTCATTCTAGCTATAATAATAATAATAATAATAATAATAATAATAATAATAATAATAATAATAATAATAATCGTTTACTAAAAATATTTTCCAATTTAAATAATAATAATACAAATAATAATTATTATGTTATGACTCCACTAAATACACAATATTAATATTGTGTTAACAATGTTTTAATGTCTGCCACGTTTGCTAGCAAACATGAATGTAGTACATTTTGTTCATATCCATTTTGTTAATAGATCATTAAATAATTCAAATGATTTCTTAATCTGTTTAGCCGTTCATTATTGTAATAATATGGTGTGTATAAAAAACAAAAATATTTTCAATTTTATTTATTATTTACTACAGCTTCTTGTTTCATAATTAATTCAATCATTGTTATTTCACTTAATTTATTAATTAAAATACTAAAGATTTCACAAATGAAACCACAGCGGCTGTATTGTGGCACAGCTTTGATTCTTATTAATTTCATTGAATGCGAGCAATAACTGTGTCTGATTGTCAAGCAAGCAAATCCGAATATTCACAAGAGCACAGAGGATTGAGTACACTTACAGAAACCCATTAGCCCAGTTTCTCAGATTCATGCCAATCATCAAGCAACAGGCCACACATGTCCACAAGAAATGTCTTTTGCCACTCACATCACCATCAGAAGGATAATGATTCTCAATCCATCATTAAAATTTGCCTGGGGGCTTTTGTCGCATCAGTCTCAAACTTGTCTCTTGAGGCAGGTTGAGTCTTGCTTGACACATTTTTGTTTACCCACTAAACCACAGTCATAAGGTCTATAGGCAAAAAGTGTGTGTGTGCGTGTGTGTATTTGTAGTCCTGAATCTATATGATCAGCAATTGATTGATTGATGTTTATGTGACTTTATTAAAATTTGTAAAATACATCACACATATGACTCATGTTGAAAGACAACACATCGATATTGGTTTATACAAGAGACTGGGGCTAGTTGTCACAACATTTTGAGTCAAATGTCCAGATACACAAATGTGTAACAAATCAGTAACAACAACAGCAAGTAACAAATTGAATATATATATGTCGACCAAGACAAGTATACTTAAAAAAAAAAAAAAAAAAAAAAAAAAAAAAAAAAGATTAGTAGTATAATAAGTAAAATACAGACTAGCCAATAGTCATCAACTAAAGTAGTCCAATGTCGAATATGTGACCGTATTGATCACTCTAAACACTAGATGGCACTGTTTGCCCAGGAATGCTAAGGCTTAGGCCAGTGTTTCTCGAGGAACCCTTCTCTTCACAGTGCAGACAGAGTTATCATTTACTAGTTGAGTGGAATCTGCCATTGCTGTTATCTTTTAATAGATTTGTACGGAGAGAAAAGCAGGTGCCTCTTGTTAATGTGTCCAATTGCCCAAGTTGCCTACTGAATGTGGTGCATCCATCATTGTCTGCTGCTGTGACACCCTGTCATCCGCCCTCAGTGGCACAAGCCATGCAGACGCGCCGTAACAGATGAGCTTCCTCATGGGCACCGTGCATGCTCAACACAATCAGCACAAACATTCCCAACCAACCACCCACACAGACACACACACAGCCTACACCACTCCTAAACTCAAGACTGAATATTTTGCCTTCATCAACATAGTGATTCCAAACTAGTGTTTTTCAAATCTAGTTGGAAATCACTATGTTGATGAAGGCAAAATATTCAGTGTTGATAATATATATAGTATATAATTAATATTATAATAAGACTATTATTATCAAATATTACAATTACTTTTCTATTTTATATATATATATAAAAAAACATTAATACCTTTACATAATCAAGTGTAGTTTGTGTTGCATGGTCCACCTTTTTATTTATATTTATATATTAATGATATAATATATTTATATATAAACCCAATCTGGTTTTATAGACAAATTTGTGTTTAAAAAATCTGTTATTGTATATATATATATATATATATATATATATATATATAGTGTGTATGTATGTAAATTAAATTATGAAATGACATTAGATTAATTTTCCATATGCAAAACATATCACATTATAAAAAGTTTTGTGAACATTTGTCAACTCTGTCAGTTTACAAGTCAACACCGTCAGACATAAAACCTGACACAGTTGATGTCTACGAAAAGTGAGGAGACACCTTTGATAGATATATATGTATTAAATGAAATGAAATGTATGCATATATATATATATATATATATATATATATATATATATATATATATATATATATATATATATATATATATATATATATATATATTTTTTTTTTTTTTTTTTTTTTTTTTTTTATGGGAAATATCATTCAAGTTTTACTTTTTTTGTATTATTCAATATATTACAGACCTCTGCCTTTTAATATAAATGTATATATGTTTTAATTTGTTGCATTTGCCAACTTTGTCAGTTTTACATTGTGACCTCATGCTGAGGACAGGTTAAATTACATGTATTCCCAAGTGTAGAACATGTATTTAAAATAAAACTAAATGTTTTTAGTTATTTTTTTTTTCTATTTACAAATAAAATAAATGAATGCCTTAAAGCAACACTATGTAACTTTTTCTGTGTTCAAAATTACATCATAAATTGATCTACCAGACCACCTTTTTGTCTTATCCCAAATGACTACGGTACATTTAAAGATAAGTTATTATTTTTGGACTATTGTAGGCTGTTCATGTCATCACCGCTGCAGAGTAACACATAACTGCATGAATCGCCATAGACATAAACTTGGAGCAGTGGCTCCGGTTAGCATGTTCTTCCGTGGGATGCGTGCAGTTCTGTTTATTAACCGCTAGAGCGCCAAAATGTACAGTGTTGATTTAAGTATACAGATTTCCTTTAGATGCAACTTAACTTAAAACTTTTATGTTGATGAATTTCTTCATTTTTGTGGTGCAACCTGTGATGATTTATTCTGTTCTACATTGATGTAGCCACAGATGAACTGTGTTGAAGAAAGTTTGTGGTGCCTCTAGGTATGGTATGATTTGTTGAGTAGAATTGCATTAATAGAGTAAAGATGCACACCACGAATGTCTTCATCCTTAGGCAAACTTTATTAATATTCTTCACATGAACATGTATGCTTATTGCCCACGTTAAGTTGTGATGCAATTTATGATCAGCCACGCTTTGAGGTTGATTCTCTAGTAAACACAACAAGTGTAAATATGTTCATGCCATGGTTTGTGGCCATACAGTTGTATGGACAAGTCTTAGGGACATGCAGATTTTGCAGCTGCACCTTCTTTAATGGAAGCATTATGTTAAAACCTTGTTAGGGCTCTTGCAATGGCCGGGTCTTAGAGTGGTCAACATCAGTACCACTTTAGCAAAAACCTGTGATGTAGAGGGCAAGATATTTAGACATGTGCAACATGATTAGTAGGATTTGTCCTTGGGTTTAATTTTTTTCTTTTTCTTCATTCTGAAGCTGTTGAGCTTAAGTTTTCTGTTGTTGGAAAGCAGTAAAGACCACAAGTACCCTTGCAAAACATGACTGGAGTTGCAATTCAACTGCTGATTAAAATTAATTAGATGATTTAGTTGTTCTAGGGTCATTTGTATTAACAGGCACCTTCATTTTATTTTTATGAGGTCAACTTAGTCTAATTTAATAAAAATAGTTTGAGTTTTTCATGGTTTTCACATTATCGTTTAATTAAATTAGGCTAGTCTTTAAACCATCTATGTCCTCTTTGCAGTGCAGAGCAGTAGGTGCTACACACAGTCAGGTGTGACAAACTTTCCTAACTTTATTTCTACAGTCTTAAAAATAAAGGTTTTATTATTACATTTTTATTTTGTTTAGTTTTTTTTTTTTTTTTACAGTGATGCCATACAATAACTATTTTGATTTCACCAAAGAAGCTTCCAGTGAACAATCATTTCTTCGTGTAAAGAACGTTTGGATAATCTAAAGAACCATTCACTACAAAGAACATGTTGTGCAATGGAAATGCATGCCAATAAGAACCTTTATTTTTTAAGAGTTCATTTGGAATAACAGATTACCCATATGTTATTAAATAATCATAACAAATCAAGATCTGTGTGGCTTTAAAAATTGAGAATAATCAAAGATATAGGATTTTGCTGATTAAATGTAACCATGAAATGTCAGATAATTAAATTTGTTTCAAAGCCAAAACATACATTCCAGATGATAAGATGAACGTAATCACAATGCATGAACTTCCATATTTTCGATTATGATCGCATGCCGAGACTTTATTAAAGGTTTACCCATTTTGAAATGTCTCTTAAGGCTGCTTTAAATGGTAACCAAGCCAATTTATGCAACAGATTCAATGGGCCATTGCATCCTGCAGTCAAGCTCAAATGGAAACTGTAATACTGGTTCACCATTTGGCTATGTTATTGTTTTCTTTAGTATTACCCAGTTGGGAAAAGTCAATGGCAGAGTGGAGAGGTCCTTTCTTCCATCTCTAGAGATAATTTGGTTGTGCAGTTTGAGTGCTTAATTTCACTTTCTAAGGTTAATCGTGGGACAGCAGTGTTTATGTTGCTGTAATACGGGCCCAACTCCCCTGCTAAATCTTGTAGGCTCAGAAATATGCATCCTCCACCCCCATCTGCACCCTGTTCAGTGGAGGAAAAAAGAAAGAAAGACGAATGTGACGTTAAACAAAAGACAGAGGAAAGTCGTTCCAATTAGCCGCTAATGAGACAAGCTCATGAGGATTTCCAACTCCGCAACGTGTTAGCATTTACCGCGCCCCTCGCCGTAGCCCCGCACAGCGCGACAAGGGAAATGTGGCAAGAGAACATATCTGTCATGATTGCCTACACATGGCTGCAGGGCTCACTCTTAGAGATGTGAGCAGGAAAGAACGCCTCACTTATGGTCAATGTAAAAACACCAAACTGACATGCTGAGACCATTTTTCTGTTTATCTATCCAGCTACAGTGCCCAACCCTTCACCCCCTCTCCCAAAATGGATCCTCAAAGAACAAGGAACAAAGTTGCACACCATACGTTCTCAATTTTCTCAATGTGGTGAAAGGGGGAAAATACATATAATAACTGAAAAATAATCTGTCAAGAGAATAACCAGCACTCCCTGTAGCCTCTAAGATACTTTTATCAGAAAATGTCTGGCTGAAAACGGGAAAAGAAATATGTTTTTGTAATGTGCCTCCACTAAAAGCCTGAGGTGATCTTTGCTAGCTGCTAAAATGACCACATGTTGGGTTATACAAGAGAATATTGTCTGCAGCGTCATTTAGGAGCTAGTATTAGCATTAACGTCAAGTGTTTTGTTGGATATACATCATACGCTAACGCAAATGGTGGTGGCTGCAATTCTTTGAACCACAATAGATGTAGACAGGTTTGTTTACCCCTGAAACTATAAAGATGGAGCTGAATTGAATTGGACAGGAAACACACACTGTAATTTTACTTGGTGTTGGGGAACTATGAGTGTGTGCATGCTAACAGTGCCAGCGGACCCGCCAGAGCTGCAGCGTCTCGCACCAGGATTTCTAGCCTTAATTCTGTCTTAACACATCCATAAATAAATAATGAACAAAATAATGAAAATAATATTATGTTTGGCAGCAGGCTTGTTTCGCATTTCCTCTTGGCCCACGTGCCGCGCTAGCTAATTAGCTTTCTAAGGTGTTGTCCTCCTTTCTGTAAATTGAGTTCCTGAGTGAAAGTGGCTCTCCTAAAGCTGTTTTCTGATAAAAGACAAAAACATCAAGAAACACAAAAGAAATAGTCTGATACAAAGGCTACTGAAAATGTACTCATTTCTTATGAATATGGCTCATCACAGGATCTCAAAATTATTGCAGCTAACAAAAATGTTCTAAGAACGTTTGGCGAAATTTCCCTTTAAGTTAAGAGAAGATTCTATTTTATCTTTTTGCAAACAATATGGTAATGGGAAGAATGTCCAGTGTTTAAAAAATATATATATTAAAATTTTAATTAGAAAGAACCTTGACATAATTTTAGCCCTAATTCCGAAGTCCTCCCAGTTAGTTGGGAAGGGTAATGCTATATGAAGGCTATAGAAGCCAATCCTGATCAGCTTCTGCTTATATTATGGGATTCTCATTGACCTTGCAGTTACTTAAACAGCATTCAGGCCTTTAACCTCCCCCCTGCCCACTTGCACACTCTTAACACTCCCACTTTAGGATCTTACCTGCTCCACCTTGTGCCCTCCAAAGCTGCTCATAAATGCTTATGTGCAGGGACAGAAGCTGTGGCTTAAGGTAGCCTCTACTTTTTATTTGAGTCTTAAAGAAGGCTGTAAACCTTGAGCTCCAGGAACAACCTCCGGCACCCAGAGCTCTTTTCTCATTAGACCCCAGTCAAATGAAAAACACATTCAAACGACTTCTTCCTTCGCAATGCATTTACTGCTAATTAGTTTGCTTTGTAATGTTAGATGTGCGGACGGAGCAACTTTGAAAGCGTTTGGCGGCCATCTGTGAGAGTACAGCGATAACTATGTACAGATGGCCCGCACTTGAGACAGGTTACTTCAGAGAGGAAAAAAGCAGTGAGACATTTTATGTTTATGTTAATAAGATTTATGGCAACACTCACAGGTAACCTATTTGGCAGTAATGATGACTGTTAGTCATTCGAGGAAAAAGAAAGAAGAAAAGTAATTGAAGCAAACTAATATAGACCACATAAAATCTTGTTGCAGTTGTAAATTTTTTTTTTTTTTTTTTTCTGTGATCCAATATCTGGATTAGGTGCAGTTATGCAGTGTTTCGTTTCATTTTTCAACTATGTTTGTATAATTTCTTCTGCTTCACTTTTTCTACTAGGCCACATGTTGAATCAATTGGTTGTCAGCTACTTGAGAAAAAATACTTACTTTAACCAAGTTAAATTGCCATTACTTACTCAGTGAACCAGGTAACTCAAGAAAAAGGTAACATTGCCAGGTAATTGTTGGACAAGGTCACAAAATTAGCAAACATAATCAAATAAGGGAAGTCTTTACATCTGACACAAGTGTTTAAATGCTGTTTTTTCAGTCATTTAAGAAATATGAAGTATGTTAATCAGAATGTTTTTGAAGATATTTTTCAAAATCTATATAAAACAATAATGTGCACAAATAACTTTTTTTCATTTTTTTTTTTATTTTAGCCCTAAAGTCTGCATTTTGTTCCAGTCAGTTCACTGGTTGAAATACTTTTCAGGACAATAAATGAATACTTCCAGCTGCTTAATTAACAAACTTCTTTTAGAAGCAAGAGAGGATTTGCACTAACACAGTGTTTACTTTACTGACAGAGTAAAATAAACTTCATTTCATTGCCTTTGAGCAGCTAACTCTGCTAATTGCTTCCACAAGTAAACACTCAGTAAGCATGGCCCATCATAACACACATCAGCTTAGCTGTAATAAAGTGTAAAGCGTTTGCAAGGTTAAGAGTGTTTTTATAACTTAAGGGGTCTTGATAAGAGAAAGCTATATTTACCATGGATCAGTCTGACAGATTTTCAAAGAGCGCTATCTTTAAGTGGCTATTTTTGAGCCAGAGAGACTGTCCTCTTAGCTGAAGTCCTCATTAAGGAAGGAAAAAGAGAAGAAGCTGAGAACAGAGAAAGACGGAGACAGAATTATGTTCGAAGAAATCTTTGTAATGTCAGTCTGCACATTTTTCCTTCTGTGCTTGCATATGCATCTTCATACAGTAAAAAAGTTCATTTGTTATTCTTTGTACTGCAACTGCTAGCAGTGTGTTTAAATGTTGTCTTTGTCAGTCATATGTCTTTTTTTTTTAATGCTTGCATTATGGAAAAAGTAGGCTTAAATTGTTTTAACAAATAATAAACAACATATCTGGCCAAAGGGTTTACTTTAATGAATTTGCTGCACCATGACTGGTGCACGTTTTGCATGAGCATGTTTTTTTTTTTTTTTTCATTTTAGTTCCATTCCTCATGAAACGATTCATACATTTTTTTTTCATAATAATATTATTACATATCTCATACTGTACCATCTGTTTTTGTGAAACATTTATTCATTCCTCTTCTGATTTATAAGATGAATCCAATCAAGAGTACAAACCCTAGAAAAGCACGCTTTACTCATGTGCTCTGTTCCCTCCCCTCTCTCTCTCTCCTTCTCTTTTCCAAGGTTTTATTAGGAAATGGATCCCAGGTGTTCGATAAGCCAGTAGTGGACATGACAGCAGTGCAATCAAGTGTATAAATTTAATTGCAGGCTCATTTGGGGCCGTTTATTAGCCGGTTAGGGGCACCCTGCTCCACTTGAACCCTGATATTGTGAGCAGAACATCTGTTTGGCTCTTTTTAACTGTTTGTTTCAGTGCATGGTTTCACAAATGCCCAGTTTTAGAGGCTGCAGGATTATGGTAAACTGACATTGTGGGGCTTGAATGTTGCAGTTGTGTTTTGTGAAGCAATTTATGTTGTTTAAGGATCAATTTGAAGTCTGTGGTCAAAATTATATAACTAAACTGAACACTTGAGAAATAAATTAATCGATTAATCTTGTTAAGCATCATCGATTGGAGCTTTGAAGGGCCAAACACAAGAGTTTAGCCTAGCTACATTTCTTTCTTTTAATACTATGAAATATATTTTGTTTGATTTGGTTAATGATTACAGTTTCTGAACCATTGATTGTCCCATTGTGAATACATATTTCATATTTTCTGTCTAAAGGCCTTTCCCCACCAAGTTCGATGTGACTAAACTAAATAAAAGTGTTTTTGGCACCAAATGACCAATTTAGATTAAGTCCACTGCTGAAATTTCATCATTCTCTAAAAAAGCTTTTAATGTACTGTATTACTGAATAATTTGTTTGGCACCCAGACCATTACAATTGAGCTCGCTTTAAAAAAAAATATAATAATAAAATAAAACCAAAAGACTAGACATACCAGTACAATAAAGGCCTACTGTACTCAGTGTTTAGTTTATAGATTGTGTCATGAAATTATTTCAAGTCATTAAAAATTCACCAGCAATGTGGGGCAGAACAGATAAAGCCATCTCCTCATCCTCCATATGTATTTCTTATGGTAAATTTGTAGATTAATCAACTGTATTGCTTGTCAGAGTTGTGAATATTATGATCACTGCACGTCTTAAAGGCTAAAATTGATTTAAAAGTGTATTTGTTTTGTAAAATTGCCTTCCCATGCCATGTAGTCTAACATCCACATGATGTCTTCTTTAATTTGAATATTTCGATGTTAGTCCAGCATGACAACAGAACAAACAAATACATGCACTTGCTCCGGTGGCACCTAACAGCAATTTCTAGGAGTGTGCAACAAGGGCTAAATATGTCTTAGCAAAAGGTCAGGCTATGATTTGTTATGAGAGCACTCGTGGGGAATTCTGATGCGCACTGATCAATCCCACACCCCTTGACATGCACATAAATCCATGCTGTAGCAAGAAAAGCCCTCCCACTGTACAAGACGAGAGCAGGGCGACGTGATAAATCCTGTACACGCCATTTTCTGCCCCCTCCTCCACCTCTTAGATCCTGGCCCGCTGATAGATCACAATACGCCGGCCTTTCTGTTCTGTTTGGTGGCATGAAAAAAAGAAAATCCTCTATGCGCTAACACTCTTTGGCGTTGATGGCTTATTACCAGGCGCTGTGATTTGACGAGATGTGTTCAAGGATCTCCTGTGCAGAGGAAAAGGTCAGCAGCTTTTAGCTGCAGCTCCGCTGGAATACTAATACTGTCCTTATTCAAATGATCCGCTACAGTGCTTATTAAATGGGCTAGGGTGCTTTAATTTAATAGTTCGGGAGCCGGGGCGAATAAGAAGCCTGTGCCAGGTCTGAATGAGACGCTTCTAAAGGCAGAGATCAGAAGGGGGTGGCAGCAGGTTTCAGGAAGCTGATGTTACCGTGCATGTTGGCGAGCGCAAAAGAATGTGTGTTTTTGTACATGATGGGCACATGTACTGTCTGTCACGTACATTTGCTTCACAACTCATAATTGGAGAGCGTCCTTTCTTGCTTTCATTCCCACTCCACCTCGCCTGTCCCTCTTTTCACATCGGCTCTATGCAAAGAGAAAGAATTGATCCATTAAGTGCTTGGCTAGGCTATTAATGTTGTTTAATGTATGTGTTCTCATTAAATCTAGTTTTGAGGATTTGAACCTCAGTGGTCGGACAGGGATGTGCTGGTTTCTCATTAAGGTTGCGTTTATTGGATGGTCCAGTCTTGAAAATGTCTTTTGATCAATCTGCGATACTGACCTCTTGTCTAGACAGATATTAAAATAGAGTATTAAAGGGATAGTTTAATTTAGGGATAGAAAATTGTATTTCTTTCATTATTTACTCACCCTTCACTTTTACAGTTTGAAACATTTTTTTTTGTAACAAAATATGTTTGTTTATTTTTTTAGGGGGGGGGGGGGGGTACAAAATCAAACATAATAACAGGAGGGTACAAAAAAACAAAACAAAAAAAAGCATACCTTTAAAATGCAATAGTATGTTATGTATGTGTATATTTGCAAGAGAGAGAATAATGTAGAGAATCCTTAAGAGCCATCAGCGTTCATTCTGACAGGACTGATTTACTTTTTTGTTGTTGATTGGTGAGATATGAATGATAAGTCTTGGACACTATGGAGTGGGAAAATAAAATAAAATATATCTTTGTTCATGTGCATGTCACAATCAAGATCAATTCTGTACTACACTTGAATCATTAGGTTTTAATATTTTTTGCTCATGCAATATGTAAAAAAATAAATAAAATACATTACATGTGCAATAATAATAGAGGATAGTTGTCCATAGTTGTCCATGGCACACATGTATACTGTAAGAAATATGTTTTTAGGCATATATATGAATCAGACTTTTTAATAGAGGAAGAGCCACAGTCTCCACCTGTAACTTGACTGGTAGAATATGATGCTGACAGCAGCAAGACTGTGATTGATTCCCTCCACACTGATAAAAACTGCACTATGAGGCACTTGTGAAAAGAATCTGCCAAACGAAATGTTAATGCAGTGTCGGAAAACAGTTGCTCGTTACAGGCCTTTAAAACCAAGAAGCTGCAGAGAGAGAGAGAAAGGGAGAGAGAGAGGAGCCTAATGAAAAACAAGATGGATGCGTTCTGAAAGGCTGATTGTGGGATTATTAATTGTTTTCAATTCCCACCCTCTGATAATGATAGGGAGATTTCCAGTGGAAGTCGAGGGAGTGTATTCTATTGGTCTGATTATTTATTGTTTGGGCTATTGACGCGCATGTGTGTTCAGAATAGTGAGGCTGTACGTAATGGCTCATCTGTGATAAGAGCACACATTCATTCCATTGTCTCTGTTTCATCCACACTTACTTGATTTGTTTTCTTTCACTGGAAGTGTTTGTTTTGTGGATTGTGCAGTCACATGAATACCAAATTAAGCTTCAATTATACTGTTTTCATATTTTGTGGGCATTTAATTAGTACAAACCTATTCATTCACTATGGAAATAATTTATTATTACTTTTTTCTATACTTTTTGAAAGCAATATACTGCTCACAAAGACTGCATTTATTTGATCAAAAATAGAGTGAAAGCAGTAAAACAATTGCTGTCACAGCCTCTGTGTTGATCAACACTGCTCAGTTTTCAGCAGCCATTAGCTAAATGTACCTCTGGAAACCATGATCTCTTTTTTTTTTTCAGTTTTTTTTTTTGTTAATTTAAAGTAAAAAAAAAAAAAACATTTATAGATGCCTATTATTTGATCACTTTAATGCATCCTTGCTTATTAAAAGTATTAATTTCTTAAAATTGACCCAAACTTTTGAAACTGGACAACACAAGGGTGAGTAAATGATGACATTTTTTTTGGATAACGACTTTCCACTAGATGAAAGGAGTGTGGGAGGTGGTCTAGTTTTTGTCTTTTGGTACTTGCTATTCTTTTGTTTTGTTATTGTGACATCATTATCATAAGATAACAGTGTGATTCCCACCCAGCACCTCCACCTCCTCCAGGCCATAAATCAGAGTGACTATGTCATCATTGTGGGACGTGGCGGAGCTCGGTGTCGAGGCGGTTGGCGTCTCGGGTGTGAAATCACTTGACCCCTTAGCATTAACCTTTCCTCCACTGGTCCACACATCTCTCCCTGAGCCTGGGAACAAAAGAGGAACACTAATGATTAAAGACAAGAGTCCTCACTTTATATTAAAGCCTGGCTTAGCAGCCTATGTCCTCACTAAGACTGTGTGTGTGCTAGGGAGGAGAACCAGCTTCCCGATGGGAACAGTGTTTTGTCGTCCCAAGCAATGTTTTCTTTCACTCCTGCAACACACACACACAGATTTCTGTCTCTGCGGTGTGGATCGATAGGCAGAGCTGAGATGTGCTCTGAGAGGCCTGAACTCCGGAGGAACTCTTGTATGTCTGCTACGGGTTATGCTGCATGTGTCACAAAAACACAACGAGTATGTGAATCTTTACCTTACTTATTACCATTATTTTACCCTTTTCAATTGTTTTCTTTTTTTATTTTCATTTCCTTTTTTTTGTTTGTTCTATTTTACTTAATTTGTAACCTTGATTATAAGTCTTGCATGATACAGTTGCAAAGATTTTTTTTTAATTATTATTTATATATATATATATATATATATATATATATATATATATATATATATATATATATATATATATATATATATATATATAAATAATGTGTAATCACAGACTCACATAATTTTTAGATATTTAGATATTTCACAATTACTAAATTGCTCCTGCAATTGAAATATTTTCAATTACACTGATTTATGGCCTAATCTGCAGATTTTGCAATAATAAAAAAAATTACCTTCCACTTTTACTACTACTACTGCTACTAATTATTTTGATTAACACAACACATTTTTAAAGTTAATCTAATAAATTAAATAAATATAGGCAATAATATTATTAATGTAATTTACTATAATATCTCTACTTGTCTTTAATTACTTTCAATAAAATAATCAACCCAACAATAAAGCGTGAATGTGTATATGCATAAGAGGGTAGTGAAAGTCTTTAGCATTTCCTATTTACATGTTAAATTAGAAAAAAGCAAGAAGGTCGGAGAAATAGAGAGTGTGAGTGAGTCTGTGTTCTGTCGTCCCACCCCCCTCATACTTATCTCTCTGCCCTGTCATGTTCCTTACATCAGGAGAAAATAATTAATTACTCAGTCCACTCATGATTTATGATATTACTGACATAATTAATGAGACACATCAATTTTCCTGTTTAATTGAAGGGGGCCGTAGTGCATGTCTGGCACAGTTAAAGGATTCACATGACAGAACAGGGCAAAATAGACACCTTCCCATTTGTTTTCCCTTTTATTTTACCCCCTCTTCCTCCCTATTTCTCCCTTCCTTTCTCTTTGTAGCCCATTATTAACAAATGTGTATAACAAATATCTGCAATATTCGATGGTGGGCAGTAAACAGAGTTAAACACCCAGGCAGTTGTTTATTGTGCATATTTACACAGATGCAGACATGCTGTACATTAATGTATATGTCTATAGTGTATATATGATTTATGAGGTGGCATTTCTAGACTTGTACAGCTCTCCCACTAGCCTGAAGACAATAGACAGCTAGGTAAGCCATGAATATTTAATTTCCAAGCAGAAGGTATAGAATATGCCTCATGCACTGCATCTAAAACAGTTGTGTCTGACAGAGCAAAGAAGTCTAGATTTTACGGCATATTTACTTTAGATATTTTTTATTCCTATTTTCTGTAGCTCTGAGTGTTAACTTACTCCGACAATATTAGTGCATCTATAATGTTTGATTATTATTGTTGGTATTATTATAATACTTATAGTATAGTCATATTGTGTATATATATATATATATATATATATATATATATATATATATATATATATATATATATATATATATATATATATATATACTATTTCACTTTCAGAAATTCTGCCTCAAGGATGTGTAAATTAAAAGATAAGTGGTAAAACATAACTAACATGTCTATTTTAGCCACAGTTATCCAATTATATCCAAAAAAAAAAAAAAAACAGTGACAAAAAATTATATTCTTAGTTATTAAACAAAAAGTTAACTGCATACTGAGCTTATCAGACTAGACAGTTTAGTGAGAAAGCAAGACGGCAAACAACAGGAAACAAAAATTCAATAGTTTAAGCCAAGCATTAAATTCATCTGAAGTACATTAACCAAGAGGAAAGAATTAAATCAATAAATAAAGAAAGAATCAATTTTAAATAATAAACACAACTCACCAGAAGCATTTCATGCTCTTTTGATCAGGTTCTTTGAGTTGACCTGGTCAGCTGCGGGAATGTGCTTGTCTGTGTGTGAGTTTGCACATAACTGTGCTGGGGGGAAGATTAGTGGCCATGGAAACACCCAGCCATCCCTGTTTTTAGAAAGACAAACTTTACATGTGAGAGAGATTGACATGTCTTTCCCTCTCCAGCTGACCATAGAAATGATCAAGTCAGGGTTATTCTGCTGCAGCGCAAAAGAAAGAAGGGGGATACTTTAAAGTGGCTTTTGAAAATGCTCCTCTGTTGGTTGCATGTGAAACATGGTTGTGTTTTATGGGGTGGTGTGTTTTAGGGGGACGAAGCATAGCTGTGGCTTTACAGCATTCTCTGTGATTGGACCGTCTGGCCATGGAGGAAAAGTTTATTTCCAGTCTGTCTGTGAGTTTGCATTCATGTTTGGGCCTAATCATGGACTGACTGACTTTTGTTCTGTTTTATTGCTCTTAGACTTGATGTATTGATTCGATTGTTTGATTAAAACTCATCGAAATGTCAGTGTGACAGTCAGATTACACTGAGCTGCCTGTGACTGATGGCCACATGCGGACTGTGTCATTATGAGACTCTCAAACCATGTGGGATGCATTCCGTCATCTGATATCAAATGAAAAAAAAAGAGTCTATATTGTAATATGTGAAGTCGAATGTACGCTTGAAAGAATACATTTAATTGATCAATTAACCATCAATGTATTGTTTTGATGATATTTGAAATACTAATGCCAGACTGCACCACATATATATTTTTTTTTATAAGAGGAATTCTAGTCTGCCATGTGTTATATCTGGTAAAATGAAGTCAGAAACACCTGTGCACATTTAATGTCATTACACAAAGGTTACGTTATATTCTGTTAACCTATAACACACTGTTAACACACTGTTAACCTATAAATGTAGACTATTTTAAGTGTTTTTTTTTTTTTGTTTTGTTTTTTTACTTCACAACATATAAGTTGTGATTTACCTACACTGTAATTAAATCTGTCTGAGCGTACAGTATTTGTTTTCATCACGATATCTCTGGTGAATGCTAAAGGTACTTTGTGTCCGTCATGTCTTTTGTGATGTTGCAGACGGGGCATGAGACATGACATAAAGCAGACAGGAGAAGACTAAGGGCTTTTGTGTCAAAATCCCTCTGTGTGTGTGAAAGGACTTAAGGATTATGTATCACTTAGTGGCTCTAGTTCTTTCTTTGCGTAGTCTGTGTACTTCTTAATACAAACACACATACTCTAGCTACCCTCAACCCTTTTTTTCCTTCAGTTCTCTTTTTTCTCTCTCTCTCTTTCACACCTTTAACCCTGGCTGGACTGTGTGGCGCTGGTCAGCATAATGTCACCTGGGTCCCATTAAGAACTCCACTCATCTTCCTTTAGAAATAACAACAAAACAGATCTTTCACTGTAATTCTTCTAGATTCTTCAAATGGAGCCTCTCGGAGGTCAGAGGAAGTTGGAGAGACGAGTAGCATTAGTCCTCTGAATAAGCAGGTTTTGGGTCTATGAGCCTCAGGATGAGGGGTGGCCTTAAGATGAGCTTCTTCTGTCTCTCAAGGGTCTTGAAAGTGTAAAGCCTTCAGGCTCAAGAGAAGAACGCTTAACGGCACAATGACAATCTGGTCTGGGTTAAAACAAAAAGAGAGGCATTATTTTGGATTCTTCGTGGTGAGGCACATTCCGTGGATTGGAAGGTCACAGACAGTGCATGGTCAGAGGAGTGTTGTTGCGAGTTGCATTTACCAGCGAGCTTAGGGTTTGTTTCAAACCAGGAGTCTGAGGGTGTTTTAAGAAGATCAGGAGGATGAGCCTTAATTTTGGGCCATTCATCTGAACAGAAATTAATTAAAACAAGTAAAGTTAAACCTACATGTCCTCCTCCTTAAGGTCTTTAAAGTATTTAGTAGTATATAATATCCATATAAAATAGCCAAATATTCATGACTTTTTTGTTTTTTCTAATGATACCATTTGGTGAGAATTCTTGATTTCAACTTGATGACATGAATCAAGTGTTGCACTATACAGTATACTCTGTATAATACTTTAACAATTAGTTTTTTTCTCTATTCAAACAGAAACAATATCAGTATAATGTGCACATTGTGGAAAAACAGAAGCATAAAGCTTTAATAATACTGGGTTTGATCATTTTAGAGAAACACATTAAAGTTATTTGAATGGAAAAGAGGTATATGGTGTTATTATTTGAATATGTAAATAGTAGAATAGATTAGAAAACTGTAAAAAGTGAATTTAGATTGGTTTCTTTATTCATCATAACTATTAAATGACTGATCTAGTGAACTTTATATAATGTGCTTTTATTGATAAGGCTTCATTAGAACATTTGATAATATGTTTTTTTTTTGTCAGTGAAAATTCTGTGAAACAGTGCCGATCATTATAACTTTCTCTCCACCCTGTTTTCAATGCATCTGGCGTAGCTTGACTCTGTGTGAGTGCGCGTCAGTTGTTGTGTGAATCAAAAGCTGGACAGCACTGTTCATTGCGATGACCTTTACACCTCCCAGCTTGCTCTGGTTTGCCGAAGCCCGCAGACCTCGCCCGGGACGTCAAACAACAAAACACTGGTCTGCAAAAGCCAATATCCTGTGTCTGTTAGCGGTATAGCAGGAGCCAAGCTGCATCTAATAATCCGGGTGAAATATTCATTTTCACATCCATATTAACTCTGGAATAAAGATGCAATCGTTTGCCTTAGTCTCTCTCCCTGTCGTTCTCACTCATATCATCGGTGTCACCCCAAGGTGGGAATTCTCACGAGAGTGTTTTGTCGTATAGTCTTGAATCAAGAGTATTCGGGAGATGACAGAACGTATTCCAGGTGACAGTCGTGCAGGTGCTGGAGTTTGGGTCGTCTGTCACTCATTCGGTTTTTCTGCTAAGAAAATGATGGCGTTATTGTAAAGTCAATCACTTCTTATTAAGCCCCGTCGTATTGAAACGGTGCTAGACGCCGATTCGTCCGTCAGGAGATGCGTACAGTTTGTCTGGATCCATTAACCACTCTCTTCTCACCAGATCGGGGTGTCATTGTTCTGTGAGGAGCAGGGCCTGCCGCCCCCCTTCCCCCTAATATGACACGTGCACTGCGGGACACGGCAGTTTCCTTAGAAAAGTCCTCGGCACAATCCTTTACATGCTGTAACCTTACGCCTGCTATTGTCCGTGCCTCAGTCGACATTCATTTGTGTCCCCCGGCAGCTTTGACCAGCGAACAATCCCTGGACCAGGCGGGAGGGAAAAATGGGCCTACAGTACGTTTCACTGATTAAAGAGATGTGGTGTCAGTGCTCAGTCGCTGTCAGCACTCTGTTAGTGACTAGCGCTGAAGCCCGCCTACAAAGCATTTCTTTATAGGCTTTATACACTTTAAATATGCACTCATATAAAATATAACCTTGTTTAAGAGGATTCAAGCTTCTGATTAGAGGGTTGAGGAAGTAGAAAGCCCAAAGGTGTGGGCAGAATTACTGTTGTTTGGTGAGCTTTGGCATCAAAATTCAATAATTTCAGAATTAAATAGCGAAAGATTGTCCCACACAGATTTCACAATGAGTTCAAGTTCGTCATGCAAACTCTATTGCATTAACACAACTGAATACAATTGAATCTACATGCTTTTCGATAATATGAAAAGTGTTGCATTTTTTATTTAAATGTCATACAGGTGTTGTATTATGTTACATTAATACATATATATATTTTTCAGTAAAATATTATGACTACTGTAAAAATAGGCCTATACATTCCAGACAATAATTATATTTTTCTACACATTAACCGTTGTGATTTTTGCTGTTTTTAAACGCTAAACATGTTGAATGCAAGTACTTAGTTTGCTGCATGAATAAAACTTGCATGTTGTGAATTCACAAATCAGTGGAATATAATTTTTTTGGCAGGATGTTTGAAAGCTATTTCAAGGAAAAGATGCCATAAGATCAAACTCTGCCTCATGCCAGTTGGCTGGACCTTATTTTGCTCCTAGTAGCTTCCTGTGTTAGTGTTTAATTCTACTGTAAAATCAGATGGAACATGCCTCCGGTAAATCAGAAAGTAGCACACTAAATGCTACAAGTATGCTGGAAGAGAACAGAGGGGTTAGGATCTTTCCAGATGTTGATGGAAGAAGTGTCCCATATCATTCTTTCTACATTTGTAAGCTGATACTGTAAAAGCAAAGATGACAGTACATATGGTTTCTTACAGTAGTCATGAAGAACTGTATGTTTCATGAAAAAGTTCAGATATCTGTCATGGTGGATATAACCATTGTTGTCACTGTGCATAAACATTGTTGAGAAGTGACAAAAAGTCACTTCTAACTACATTTTTCAGTAACAAGAACTTTGAAGCTTTAAAAATAGTGCAGCTTTTAAAGTAACAAGGTAATTAACAACTTTACAGATGAGGACATAACCAAGAACATTCCGCTAAACTGCCCTCTGAGTATGTATAGAGTTGTAAAATCCGATTAATTTTAGTGAATCAGTTCAAACATGAAACGAATCATTAATTGTCTGTAAAATAAATAATTATATAAAAAAATCTTTTTTTTTTTTTTTTTTTTTTTGTAGATAATTGCTTGAATAAAATGAATAGAATGGGTGAGTTAAGCAAGGACGCATAAACAAATTAACAGATCATGTGACACAGAGGACTGGAGTAATGGATGCTGAAAGCTATATGCCGACACAGGAATACAATATAGGAATACAAATATAGGAATACACAATATTCCTATAAAAAAAATTCACAATATTAATGTTTTGGTTAGCATAAAATACTTTTTTCCAAAATGTAGAAAAACAAAAACAAAACAACAACTATGGAATTAGATTATTGAACAATAATAGCATTAATGCAACATTTTTAGGCAGATGCAACCAAAGTGCCTGCACACTTTGAAATCTCTAAATTGTTATTTTAATTCATTACTATTTTTTTATTCTGAATATAATAAAATAAAACAGATTAGAACAGCAGTATTCTACATGTCTTTAAAGGTTCAATAATGAAAATTGTTATTCACCCTCATAACAAACCTGTATGACATTATTTATTTATTTATTTATTTTTGAATGTGGAACACAAAGGTGGTCGTGTTATCATGTTAATGTTATGAAGGATCTAGCGCTGCTCTTTAAGACCTCTTTTCATTCTCTCAGCCCTGAGTTCTCTCATCTGATTGCCTGTCAGAAACATGCTGTTCTAGCTATTGTGGTGTTCACAACCTTTGTAATGGCGAGTGACAAATTCACAACATTTGGCAAGAATGCTTTGTCATTCTTGTTCACCTTTCCTCATTCCTCCGCTCGTCTGTTTTTTAATAGCAGGTTGTATTGCCTAGCTCCTTAGCTACAACAAAGGGATAAATACAGAGTGTACTGTAGGTGCTTGTGCTAAAGGCCTTGGACATGACATGTGACAGCTGAAGATAAATTGGCTCTGTGTCTGTTCAATTTCAAATGCAAAGCCCTGGAGAGGGGGAGAAGGAGAGGGAGAGGTGAAATGAAACATTTCTGGAATGGGGCGAGTGGGAAGTTTCAGATGATGTGTGGGTGTGGGTGTGTGTGTGGACCAGATAAGCCTTTACTTATGTTCCGGTGCAGGTTACTGACTTCCTGTCGTCCACAAATGCATTTTGGCAACCAGTCAGGTAAGGAGTGCACAAGAAAGGAATTTTTAGATTAAATAAATACTGTTAAAACGTCTTTGGATGGTGGCAGGGAATTGAATACATATGTGCACACAGCTGCGATGGCAACATTATAAATGAAGTTATTGTATTTGTAAATGATTTGAGGTTTCATTTGATCCTGTTTCTCCTCCTGATCAAGGACTGAATCAGTACAGCTGGAAGGGTTGACTGCCTGGTACATGCTGTGTATGTGCCAAATCCAGCTTGTTTCTTACAAGGCGAATGCAAACAGGAGGAAGTGTGTGTGACTGTGTATTTGTGTGTGTGTGCGTATGTGAAAGAGAGAAAGCAGCTTCTGTCTCTGTGTGCTTGTGAAGAAAAGCAAAGCACCTTCTGAATTGTTATATGAAGGGCCAAATTATATCTTATGGTAATTGCTGTATAATCCTAAAAATGCCTAAGAAAAGTACAAAAACACCCTAGTATCATCTCAAAGGTCTAGATGGGATAATAATACAAAGGTTCCTGTCCCTGATTTTTTTTTTTTTTTTTTTTTTTTTTTTTTACAGTTTTTAAATTTTTTCTGATTTTAGATCTTTGCTTTATCTCCTCTAAATTTCATTCTTTATATTTTTTTTCTCTGGCTGAAGATATCTATGATCGAATGTGGAAAAATCTGGAGCTTGCACAAACACATTCACTTGAATTCCCAAATTCACTTTTGGCGCACTCTTCTGAGTAACCATGGCTGAACCTCTTGACACCTCATCTGTGGTCCTGTATTGCTTGCGTGGGCTTTAATTGAAGACAGTTTGTCTCTGCTGCGTAGCATCATCTCTCCCATCCGCCCCTCTCCTCCATGGGTCAGTGAGATCCAGCGGATTCCTCCACTCCAGCTCCGGCCGGATGCCTTATTGCTATTTGCCTCCTGCCGTCCTGGGAGAATATGTTAGATTGAAGTTATTTTATGCTTGGCTTAACACTCTCACTTTCAGTCTTCTGCATCATGTCTCTTTGGCTTTGCCTTTTTGTCCTATTCTTGTCTGCCTGTTTTGGTGTGTCCCCCATTCCAGAAATACTTGATGCAGGCAGATCAAGACAGAGACAGAGGAGCTGAAGCATGAGAGGTTTCAGAGGTTTCAGTGCTCGGATAAAAGCAACAGAGTGCGATTTGATATAAATCAACAATCCTCTGGAGTTTGAAACAGGTTTTTGAAAGAGGTGGTCTCAGGGTCTTTCCCCAATGTACCTTACAGTCATTTCTGTTACACAGTCCACTGCTGCTTCTCCATAAGGACAAAGTTCAGCATGTTGATTTTCTAAAGCGTTTAGATTTCTGATGCAGTTCATTTATCTTCTGAATGAACATATTCAATAAACACTATGATGAGAGAAAATACAATGCAGGTAAGTTTCTGAATTTATTATTGCACGTGGCTTACTGGAACAGGTACTCTATTATAAAAACAAGTACACTATCTACTGTCACTTACTGTACATCTGCTTCTTTAAGTTAGTTACTCCCTGTCAGTTAATAAACAGCTTTATTGGTATTTTGGTCCATCAGTACATTAAAAGCTAAAGGGCATCAGCTAATGGCACACAAACATGCCTGTAGTATGAGACTTTTTTTAAACAATGGATACAACTCACTTTGTGAGATGTTCTAGCATACGTGTGCATTTTTTTTCTTTTTTTTTTCTTTTGGCATGACCTTGTTTCACTAAGTGAGATTCGCATTAGGAGGATGAGGGTAATGAACTGAAAGGCTGCTGTGTGAATGTGTGTGTAGTGACCATGCAGCTTCTGCTCATTGGCAGCAATGTCCTCCTGATTCTTTCCATTCTTCATCATCTCATCCCAGTATGACATTTGGCGGCATGTGTGAACACACAACTACACGCTGTTTATTCACAAACTAGCTTGGACATTCAAATACACACATACATATTTGTAACTTCTGTTGCTATGTGTAATGCTCAGACTTTTCTATCCCCTGAATGCATTATTTAGTTATGTGGACTGTCCCCTCATGTTCTTATAGTATAAATATAATTTTGTTGTAAATAAAAACAGATTATTTTACTACAAGAATCAAAATTTTCAGTCTTTATACTGCAAGATTTCACATTTCATTCAATGTGTTGCTTATTTTGTAATTATTCTTGAACTTATGTTAATCATATATAATTTTTTTTCTTTTGGTATTCATGGGCTAGAAGTTCTCAGACTCTATGAGAGTTAAACACAACACACTAAGGTGCAGAATCCTCTGACAGATGAACCGTATAAAACCCCACCGCGGTGAAAGCGACAGCCACATGTTTGACGTGATCCTGCATCTGGATTTGTTTTCATGTTTTGTCGAGCATCAGACCAACATGAAGTCTGAAGGCTTTGTGGGGCGTCCAGTCGGGAAACAATCCTGAAACATGCTTGTGAACAGCAAACAGACACTGCCCACAGAGTTCAACCCAATAATGGGCTTGAGGTGAATGCTATCCTCCAAACAGCACACTGAAGATTTTTCAAGTGATATTGAGTTCACCGCAAGATATGTTGTGGAACAGAAACGTTGTGGTGAAATTTGATGAATGGATGGGCAAATGCATTCTGATTTGGTCCTAAATTGCCTGGCTCATTTCACCATCTTAATTTATCCATTTTCTCATTGCCTATGCAAGTTCTTGGTAATGTATGGTAAATAGTGCATGTAAGACCTGTCCACTCCATGCATCCTCTTAGACTAACTCTATACAGTTCTCCCCCAGCTGTCATCATACACCTCTTTAAATGTTAGCTAGCGGCTAGACTGTAAGGAAAGGCCTTTACAGAGCTTCGCGCATATCTTTTTATTGCGGCATACATCAAGTATGTTGAGACATCCGAAAGAGACTGCGAGATCCGCGCTGATCCATTAATCATCATTCATTGTATGTTAATAAATTCAGAATTTTCCCATTTACCATGCGAGGCCATCCGCACACGCTGGTAACGCAACCTTTTCAGAGGCCATAAATCACAAAGCCTGACTCATCTGACAGAGAGGCCTAAACACAGGCGCACAGTCAGTCCTGCGGGCACAAACACACAATCGAATGTACTCGCGTCAGACCTGGGGATCGGCGGTGTAGTCTGGCATGTGGCAGAGCTGCTGGAGACAGCCGTGCAGGTGGCAGCGGTGGGATCGGTAAAAGCCTCATTTTTTTTGCAGCATCGTAGAAACTTTTTTCAGATACCACTCGCAAAGACAAGTGTTGGCAGGCAAATTATACTTTGAGAAAACCACACTTACTATTATGGGACAATCTATCTATCTATCTATCTATCTATCTATCTATCTATCTATCTATCTATCTATCTATCTATCTATCTATCTATCTATCTATTATACATACATACAAAAATATAGATTCTTTTGTTATGAAATTCATGACAAACCATGATGAACCACTGTTTCTTGACAAATCTGCAACTTTGACAAAAACATAAGGATCCATAGTGATTGTGTTCCTTTCTATTTATTTATTTATTTTTTGGTAGCTTAATGCCAGGAATACTATTTTTTAACCATAAACGTGTTAAGGTAAATTTCCCCAAAATGTAATCAGAATTCCTAATCAGAATAACAACCAACTAGTAAATAATTGTATCATTTAATTGCCAAAGCCATTTTTTTTTTTCAAATCAAAGTTTTCATTTGGCTTATGGTGAAGAGTTTTCACCAAAAGGTGTCAAAAACATTTTATTTCATGAATTGGAATGTTCGTAATTATTTTAATAAATGCAACTGCTATGTAGAAAGTTGTTTATGAAAGAGCTAAATGCCTTTAGTGCTGCAGAAACCCAGATTTCCTCTGAGAATGTGCTGTCTGACAAGCGCTGTGTGATCTGCTGTGTGCTTCCCTGAAAAGCCACTCAGTATCGACATTCTCTTACTGAACCTGAGCCAACCAGTAATCAAGTGTTATTGTAGTTTACAACATTTATCGGATTAGGCTACATTATTTTTAGCCTTGGGGAACTGTTTTCATTGTCCTCACATTTACCTCTCAATATTTACTATACCGCACATCCTCCAGAAGTCACATGACAAACGAGCCTTGCTGTGTGCTGCAGATTAAAAGATTATGGATGCTTGTTGTGTAGAGTGAGCCTATAAAACTATTATTGTCAATAGGACCTCGAATTCTTGTTGAGATGTATGTTTTATATGCCAGATCTATCCTTTCCTATCTTTCCTGCAGAACACGTGTGTTTGTGTGTGTGTGTGTGTGTGTGTGTGTGTGCACGTATTCATTTGATCAACAATACTGTAGAAGCAGTAATATCGTGAAATTGTATTGCAATTTAAAGTAAATGTTTTGTGTTTTAATTTATTTTAAAATGTTATTTATTCCTATGATGGCAAAGCTGAATTTTCAGCATCATTACTCCAGTCTTCAGTGTCATGTGATCCTTCAGAAATCATTCTAATATGCTAACTTGGTTTAATGACATTTCTTATTATTATCATTTTTGAAAAAAGCTGTGCTGCTTAATATTTTTTGTGGAAACCATGATATATTTTCTTTTAAGATTATTTGATGAAGATAGAGTTTGAAAGAACAGCATTTCTTTTTTAAATGGAAATGTTTTGATCATTTTAATGTGTCCTGACTCAATAAAAGTACCACTTACCTAAAAAAAAAAAAAAAAAAAAAAAAAAAAAAAAAGGGTTGCCTGAATAAAGCTTATTATAAGTTTTCCTTTCATATCAAATTATATGGCAACATGTTTTTTTTTTTTTTGTTTTTTTTCATTAACAAGGCCATTTTATGGTTATTTAGTGCTTTGTCCAACTTCATCTGTGACTGGATTTAACCAATCAGTGAGATGTGTCACTTGCAATCTGGAGAATAGTTATAAATAGAGACATGAAGTTGGGCACTTTCTGCTTTACACAGTGTTTGTAAACTTTATCACAGATGAAGTGGATTAGATGCAATATTTGTCAAATACACATTCTTCAAATGTTTTCATGTAGCAACAGAAACACTTTGTATTCCTGCTTTGTGCTTTATGTACACTACAATGTCTGTATATACAAGAAAGAAAGCATAAGCCAACACTATTTAAATACCAATACAATGGAAAATGGAAGCTTATTTTGATAAACATGACACAATACACATTGAGATTACGCAGAAATATTTTTTTCATGAAAACAAAAAATCAAATGTGAATATGTTTCAGAATAAATAATTTCACGCATCATTGTCATTGGTGAATCTTGCCAGACGTGAAACTGGTGTGTCACAAAATGAGCCAGCTCTTTATTCACTTTTGCCGTACTTTAATGGGATACATCAGTGATATTGCATCGGCAGAGTCTCAAGTCGGACAAAATATTAAAAGCGGCATTCACCACATCGAGTCAGATGCTGATCAGTCTGCGCAGCTCCACATGAAGTCAAACACACTTCTTGTCTTTGGGATGGTGCACTTGGTCCAGGTCCAGTGGCCTAATGAGGTGGTTTTGATTGGCCTTGTCCCATAGGATCCAGAATCTCTCTTTCTCGCTCTCTCTCACTCACCCAGAGACACACCTCCATACTTCATCGAGGCACTCTCTAAATGACTTAATTGATCTAATCACTCACTCGAATGGTCAGAGCCATGCATCTTTTTCATGGCCAACCCTCTAGATGATGACATTGTCTTCTGTTCCTGTGACAAAAGTAGCCCAGGGGCTTGGCAGAGCTGCCTCTACTCTCGGCCTTTTAACCTTGAGGCTTTTCCGTGTCTAAAATAGCAGAAACTTAATGTCAGTGTTGTCACTGAAGTCATTGTTGACTTGGTTTACAGTAGTAACGCATTCTGGACCAGTTACAACTACGTTGAGAAATGGAAACAAGAGAAATAGTTTCACTTGGTTTACATTGAAATCTATTTTCACGTTTTGTGCATAGTCCTCAAATGCAGTATCGCAGAGAAAAATATTACTTGTCAGAGGTTGCTGAAGTTTCATTTCAAGCGTCCACTTTCTCTGAGGTTTTTCTCCCATATTCTTTAAAAACTAATTTTGCAGATTTCGACATAGTGTAGATCTATAACTTTGAATGAAATATCTCAAATTATTCTAGTCAGTGAAAAATGTTCAAGATCCTGAAATCTTCAACTTTGATTGTAGGCTTGTGTATCTTGACAAGTTTGAACAAAGTTTGAGGCACTTTTTAAAAACTCCTGAAACTATAAAAGAATACAGTATTACTGGAGTCTTTTTATCAGGAAGAAGCAGGAGTTTCCATTTAATCTCACTGTTTCTCTTTCATTTGTGAATGTTCACTCAAATAGGATCTGTTTTTAACTAGTCCAACTTACAGGTGAATCCAAAATGATGGCATTATAGCTGACACAAACCTATACACATGAAAACATTCAAAACAGCAGCCTTTTTATTTAGTTAGCCTCACATTGATTCAGTCCCTCCACGTTTTGCATCTCATTTCCTTATCGAAGTAAACTAAGCTTGACACCTATGAATCCTCTTTCAGGGAGGCCGGATTCCCCTGAAAAGATGCATGGATGTGCACCTAAATGCCACTGGAGAGATGGTCAACTACAGACACCCTCTGCATCCCGCCTCATTATACCGCCATAGTACGAGCCTCTTTAATACCCAGCCTTCCTAAAGAGCAGTTAATGGCAGAGCGGGCTAAAGGGATGCGGAATTAAGCCATTTTACACCAAAGGGTAATTTGGTTTGATAAATGTTCCGTCATGGCTAACTAATAATACATATTTTAAAGGAAGGCTCCGTTGTACTAGGAAAAAGGTGGCAACGTTATTAATGGCACCAACCACGCTATGTCTCATGGAGGGTTACGGCACAAGGTCAAAGCACGTTTCACTGAATTAAAAGCCATTTTGAGCTATGGCACTCCTAATCAGCTCAGACCTAGAGGTGCATAGCTCAGGTATAATGAGGCACCAATGAATTTAAATAAACAGGGTGAATATGGTGATTTATAAAGGCAATGTACTATCCTTATAGCTCATTAGCAATGACGGATACTTCTTATTCTTTCAAGCTATTTTACCCATAGGACTTGAGCTTTTAACCAAGTAATATCCGCCTCTATTGTCAAAAGTGTTCATTCCAGGCAAGACATTTATCCTAGTCATTATGAAGAGTGGGGACACAATGCAAGAGTAATGGTAATGTATGCCATCTAAATAAACGATTTTCCCCCTTTTTCTTCTCTTTTTTTCTGTCTGTGTAGAACCAACGCTTCCACTAGACGTTTTCTTTTTTTTTTTCTTTTTTCGGCACGTGAATTAATCTTCATATTTTATCCCAGTTCTTTTTCCCCCCAATGAAAAGAGGAATAATCCTTGATTCAGAAAACGTTTTGCATTTCAAGGAACATTTTTCTTTCTTTCTTTCTCCAGCTAGAGGTGGGGGTCCTACTCATTCGATCACTTCTATAAATTATAATATTTTTGCTCCAGAAAGTTGCTAGGGCTTAATTTAAAACCTGATATAAAGTAAATTCAGCCGAGTGTTAACATGCTGATTAGCAACTTTCTTGGAATAATGATGTTTGATGCTCGCTCACTTTTCGGCTTCGAAAGAGAATTCATTCTAACGTTCCGATCATCTGACAGCAAGGGTGAGAGCTTCTTTAGCCCTCTTAACTTTCTCCTTTAACAAGTATTGATCTAGCTGAATGCAATTAACAAGGTCCTCTTAGCTCGGTGTGTTAAATAGCGTAGCTTAGGCTAATGACCCTGCTAGCCTAGCCGTGGGCATTAGCGATGTAGTGCGATGAGGCATGCCAGCGGTCGCGACTACCCACCGCTCGGGCTAGGACACGTCAGTGTGTTAGTGACTTCATCAGGTCTTTTGTTAGGTACCCTGCTCTTTGTGTTGCCCTTGAAGAAGCAACTGGCAGAATCAGGCAGAACATCTTGGTGTTATTATTCACGGGGCTGACTCTGGACCAGTGATCCTGCAAAGCTGTCCTTTAATGTATTCCTCCCAGCCTCATCGCTCTCTCTCCGCTCCAACAGGGAAAGAGTGGAAGTCTTTCATCACTGAACTTTCCTCTCTGTTTTCAATCACGTATATTAAAAGAAAATAGCTGTGAACGTATCGTGATTTTGAGGATCTTAGGGAGCTGTAGAAATGATTTGCACCGGAAAGGTCCTTTCAAAGCTCGAGAGCATACCCCATTTCAGTCCTCTGTAAAATGTCAACGGGCGTCAGTCCCCACATTCAGGCTTTTGCAAATCTAGCCTCGAAGTGCTTCAAAACTATCATTTATCACGGCGGTGTAGGACACACACTCATTTCAAACAGACACCTGACGGAGGTCTGTTGAGACATTCAAGTTCTCACCAGGAGTGAACGTCAAAGTGAGCAGGTCATCATCTCTAATTTCGTTACGTCAGGAAGTTTTATCATTCTTGCTTGGATATAATTCTGCTCATGCCCTGAAGGGTGTATGGGTTTAGGAAAATGCTGTGAAGAACTCCTCATAGTCATCACTGCTTCATATGTGCTCTTCACATCCAGCAGGCGATTCCAGGATTTTCTACCTAAGGGGGACCAAAAGATCCTCAGAAATATGACAAATATTTGTCAGTTTTTTTTTTAAAGTTTTTACATTTAAACCAAAATGAACATAAACTAACAAACAGATAGACAAACAGATAATATTTGTCAGTTTCTTGCTTTTATTCACAGAAGTTAATTGATTCAGTGCATAATTATAAATACATTCATAATAAAAATCATAAATGCATATCATTTAATGGATTTATTGTGGTTGTATTTAATGATATTTTTCAAATCAATAGAGAGTGCAGTTGAACTTGTCTGAGATGGGTTCCCAGACTTTCTGACCAATAATTTCCATGTTTCTGTCCAAATCCCCCAATGACCTGTGCTTATACAATAATTTGATAATTAAAAAAATTAAAAAAATACAAAAATCTATCACAAATATCTCACAAAGTTTGATTTCTAGTTGAAGAAATATTTCAGAACTTATTTTATATTTTATCAATGTACTATTTATTATAAATATTTAAGTGTTATTATATAGCTTACTGTATGTTCATATTCATTAAATAATTAATTATATTAATATCATTAATTATAGAAATGTATACTTCTCTGTGACCTTTTATGATTTTATACATTTATCAGATTTTTTCAAGATTTCCGTGACAATGCGAATGCCTACGCCAGGATAATATTTAATAAGATTCACTTATTAAAGATTAACTTAGCATATTTAGCTAATAGGTAAGAAGAGTTTCATTGTGAAATATTTTGAGTGTTTCAAGACTGCAGAAACTCCCTAAATGTGGTCTAGAATCGCCTTACCTTATTCATATTTATTCTGTTAATTTGAAAAGTTATCAAACTGAAGTTCCCAGCCCCAAGTAACACACATTGAAAATAGTGTTCATTTACTCACTCAACTCTTGGACAGTAAACAAACAGTGGCTGTTTAGGGCTGGAGGTCATACTTTCTTTTCTGGCTTTCAGCAGGTCAGGAGCTCCCGAAATGAGGCCCTCTGCACCCCCTCCACCTCCTTTTCCCCGTGAGCGTCCAGCTCTACTCTTAGGCTAGCTATGATTAATGTCAACGCCGTCCAGCCACAACCCTTTCTGCAGCAGATAATGCCAGGCAGCAAGCACACTTGACACTTTTAATGTATAATTAAGTAGAAAAAGTCAGCACTGGCTATGCAAATTTTTTCAAGTGATAAATGAGACCGGGTGGCGGCAGGGATTGATTTTGTGTAAATGAAACTAATTATGGAAATGTCAAACATAATTAATAAAACAGGTTTAAGCTGCAAAACACTGTCAATGGAATGAATGAGGAGGCATTGGCGCCCATTGTTTGGGCTTTATTTAGGCCACGGTGTTGTGCTTGTTCGGCACTCCCCACCCTCGCACCCTCTGCCTCCCGTTGCCAGAGAGGGGGGGTGGGAAATAAATTTGCTTGTCTCTCGGTTGACTGTAGAAATTAATTGCTGGAATCTTGTCCCATCCAAGTGTTACATTCCCGTGCAGGACATTAACATAACTAATTTAAAAGAACCCAAATGACTGCATAATGGAGCACTGTCAGCATGTATGACACTCGCTGGTCATACCAAATTAGCTCGCTTTCATAATTGAACATTTTCCCCAGTTCCAATTTTTCAATTTTTTTTTGTCATCCTTTTGCTACTCCTGTTGCATATTATCTTTTCAGTCAGGAGTTAAACAAAGAATTTGTGATTTACAAAAAACATGTTTGACCTATAATTAGTGGAATGGAGATAGGGTGCAGCGATTGGGCACGCGTACGTGAGGAGTCGGATTCTGAGACGCTGTAATGATGCCGGAGACCTTGCAGCCTCTGGGGAAGCACAGGAGTAATGGAATGGGCCACTTTTATGGGGACCTGGATAGTAGGGGGCTGGAGAGGCCGATGGAGCCGCACTGCAGGGTGAATCAGCAGGACAAACACCCAGACTGGCAGCCCCAACCCCCGTCATCAGTCCAGAGTGTCAGAATGACACACACTCACATATACACATCTGCTGCCACCCTCACTAGAACATCTGCCACTCTTTAAACACACACACTGTGTGCTGTTCAGCAGGCCAACCAAGCAGAAAAAAATTGCCTTTAGTAATTCAGCACAAAAACTTTTTAAAATACCTTCAGAAATGATCATATCCAGGGTACTGGGCAAAATGTGATGAAAGTGGCAAAAATTCAAATGTGGGGGCAATGAACGATCTGTAGTAAATCTTCTGTTGTTTTCAATCTGTACCATTTGTAACATTTTTAATATTTCATAAAATTTTATTATACACCTAGATATTGTTAGATACGTTTGGTTTTAGAGGTAACAGCTGTGATGTTAAGATTAAGATTGATCAGGTTGATTTACTGAAATTAATTAATTCACTAGGCATATTTGATGTAAATAAATACATGAATGAAGGAAAAATGTATATTTTTCCTTATACAAATATAAAAATATACTTTTCCTTACCTAAAAAAAGGTTAAAAATCACATAGAAAATTAATTATAATCTTTATACATATACTGGCTAAATAAAGATATATATATATATATATATCTTTATGGAAAATGTTTTTGAAAGATGTCTCTAATGCTCACAAAGGCTGCATTTAATTGACTGCATTGGTCAAACATACAAGGAAAATACATTATATTGTAAAATGTAATTACAATTAATAATAACTGTTTTCTATATTAATGTCTTTTAAAATGTCATTTATTTTAGTACTGGCAAGGCTGAATTTTCAGCAGCCATTACTCCAGCCTTCAGTGTCACTTCAGAAATCAAATCATTCAAATGTGTCGAATATGTTGATTATACTGTACCAACAATATATAAACTTTAATGTGTAAATATACATTGAAACCCTCTTTAAATAAATAATTTCATTCATTCATGATACATTTTTTTTTGTTGTTTTTTTTACCCTGCATGTCATGAAGTTCGGAAGTGTGGAGAAATTAGTGGTAGTTCATAATGAGTGCATTCAAATGAGTTATGTTTCGTGTTAGGCTTAGGGATATAATTTTATGTGAATGATTATCACACACATTTCTCCAGGAGCACTTAAAATCTCATCTTGCACACATAAGAGGTGGTCTATCTCACTGCGACACATTCTCTTGCCATTTAAACTTTATTGCCTGGTCTTGTTCGGTTGCGTGAGAGTCAACAGTGAGTGTGTTGCATGTTTTTAAGAGATATACTTTATTAGGGTATCCAGCAAAGAGAAAAAATAAATATTTGAATGTCACCAAAGGCACATTATACATGCAAAATCACGTCCTTTTGACTTTGTTTTAAAGTATGTTTTTGATAAAGAGACTGTTTACAAGAGCATTTTAACTTTACGCTATGGCTGCTGAGTTGCTTAATTGCCGTTCATCTCAAGCAAAACTGATTTATTCATGTGTAAATATTTTACATTTGCTCACTGTCAAAAGTTTTCTGTAAGCATGGTTGCATTCAAGCAGTTCATACAAGCTGTTTCAAGCACTCTTTTAGTTGTCAGATGTGTTCATCTGTGTTACCAGATGAAAGTCACTTTTTTGGCATCTTACTGTCACCCTCCAAAATGGGTGCATCTAAATAAAATTGTTTAATAATAACATATCATAAAATACTTTTAGAGAATATGGTTGTTTGTCGTCATAAATTATGTAAAGCAGACACTTGTATGAATGCCTGGATGTTATTGCATGTAAAATACCAAACAAAGTGTAATTTACAAACAAATTATAATACATTACATTTTCACAAAAATATATGAAGTTACTTTTCCTCAGTTTCACACAGGTGTCCTATCAAACTCATATGTTTTAATGTTGCTTGAGTGTTAAATACTTTATTCAGTATTTAAGTAATGGTATAAACTATAAAACTTGTAATAATTTGTGAATAATTTTCATAGCTTGTAACATGTGTGTTCTTAGATTAAAATTGAGTAATACGGCAAAGGCCTCATTTTCTTGTTTTTCTTGTTTTCCTTGCTTTTTTTGTCTTTCTCCTTTTAACTTTTGCTCCCCCTTTCCATTTTTGTTCTGTAGTATTTTTTTTTTTTTTTTTTTGCTTTTGCTTGGCATTTCTTGTCAGAGGAATTCCTGAGCTCAGAGCTGCCGCCAAATGCCAGGGGTCGCGGGTCAAACATATGCAGCATGTGCTACAATTTATTACTACGCATTTTCTTTGAGATTTTTCTCCCCTGACAATCTTAAGTAAATTATACTCTCTGCTCTGAACACGAGACTGGGCTTGCCTTGTCTCTGTATGGACACTTTCAAGTCCAACGTGATTGGCTGGAGCCTCAGAGATTCTAACAATCCCATAAGGCTTTGGACTCTGTGCTAGTGACATGGCAGCCAAACTGCACCGCAGCGTCTGTATTTATAGAAAACATATGCAAAACGGGCTGGTGGCACCTCCGAATGCGGGAAAGAGGTCTTGACAGTTAAATACGAATGGAGAGCAGAGTACCATAGTCTAGAACAAATTTAATCAGCGAAAGGCACCTCACCTCCTCATTTCATTTGAATATGGTGGATGGCCACGTCAAAATATGTACATTTATCCCTCCCTAGGATATTCTTTATACTTGAAGGCTCATTATTTCTGGGGGTGTACAGAAGGGACCTCAGGGCCTGGACTCCAAACCAGGTTGTTATTAATCAAAATTTAAAAAGGCTGAAGGATGGAAATTGGTTTGTATGACCAGCAGAGCAGACAAAAAAAAAACGAATGCACAAATAAGATTCTTAATTATAATAAAAAAATATAAAAAAGAAACTTATCTTTTTTATGTTATCTCTGCATAAAATTATATTTTTATACTTAGCAATGCTATCTATCTATCTATCTATCTATCTATCTATCTATCTATCTATCTATCTATCTATCTATCTATCTATCTATCTATCTATCTATCTATCTATCTATCATTCTACCTACAGATTTATCCATCCATCCATCCATGCATCTACCACTCTGTCCTTCTACAATATCATTCTATCATCTATTGATCAATCTATCTTCAGATCCATCCATCCATCCATCCATCCATCCATCCATCTTTGTCTGTCTATCTGTCTGTCTATTTGACTGCATTGCCATAAAACTGACAAAATATTGATTTATTCATGTGTTGCCCCTAATTATTCAGATAAAAGAGTTCATTAAAACATTTTAATAGTCTACCATGCAGACAACTTTTACCAACTTATTTTGTAACTTAACACAAAGAAAGTAGACACTGGCTCATTTAATGTTCTCTCTCACTTCATTGTTCCGAGCTTCATTTCCTCCTGTGAGACAGCCATGCCCTGAGAATAAGTGGATGACACCCAGACGTTGTTTTCATCTGGTAAGTTCTTCCCCTCGCTATACAGTATATAATGTCATCCTAAAGTTTAAGTAAATGTGATTCACAAGACCCTGAGGCACTCCAACACATACACAAACACATACTCACACATGAGCACACAGTACAAAAGAAGCTCTTCATTCCTGCTGTGCCATTTTGACCCAGTTATGCAGGTTAACATTCTCTAGCGGTGTATGAGAACCCTGCCTCCTATAGGCACTGCAACGCCCACTTAAAGAGCCAAGGGTGAGCGGTTTGAGTTGCACATCTAACCCTCAGACATTGAAAAATACTTGATGTTTATCATCAGCCGAGGATGGATGGGGGTGGATGGGGAGGGACAGAGGGGGGCGTTAGCGTAAGGAAAAGACAGCAAGAGGGGAACAAATGCTGTGAATTGAAACTTGCAAACTTTCTAATGGAAATGGTGTTGACCCTTCGGCGGTATTGTCGGAGCTGAGGTATTGTTGCAATCAATATGCGCTCAGGGGAGAGCGCATGGGGCAAGGACCTTTCGTTCCCCACCACGCCGGAAATAATACGAGACGCTGATTTGTTATTTTCCAGACACAGAGAAAACAAGCAGACGGGTGGCAGTGCACGCAGGTGCCTCATTTTGGGAATACTTCAGAGATATGAAATAAACAGAGTGAGGAAAGAAATGTATCTGCGAACGAGGGATAAACAATATCATAGAGTTAGTGCCGGTCTGCTTTAGGCGGCGGCTGCGTGGGCAAATGGTGTTCATTAGTATTTCATAAATCATTATTGTAATGTTACACTAAGCTCTCTATTTTTTTTTTTTAAACCATTATAACGTTCATAACTGAAAAAGAATGCAGCTTGTCAACTTTAGCATTACTTTAGCATTACTTTCCTCTTTCCGTCAGTTTTTGGCCTCCATGAGAATGGTGTCAGAAGCTTGTTCGAAGAATTTTAACGAAAATGAACAAACATTCCATGTTTGGAGACAGACTATTTTTATATTTTGAGCAGTCAAGTCCTTTTTGGCAAATGCTCTTCTAACATATCAAATCAAATCATTTGTAGGACTTTCTTCTTTTACTCAAAGTCAATAATTCTTGGTGTAGTTAGTCAGATTTGCTCTGTTATATTAGACACAGGCAAGCATACTTCAAACTATCATATTTATCCAAGCAGAAGAGCAGTAGAGAAGCTGATGTAAAAAATAAAAATAATAAAAAAACTGTTCCATAAAACCGTGCAGTTTTATGTTTCAACCACAGATGGTGAAAGAGAGGTTGGAGTTTCATAGTGCAGCTTTAATCGAGAAGCTAACATTACTTCGGTGTCAACATCATTTGAGCAGTTGAAGTGATGGATTAATCTCCATTGCATTTCTCGAGACTGCATGTGTGTTGCGTGGATATTGCCACCTCAGATAGCCCTGGCTGTCAGACGGCAAAAAAACTAAACCAAATGAGGTGTTGGATAAGTTAAGGATACCCTCATGTGAAGTGGGCCACTTGCTTGAGCTCAGTATTGCCCGCTCGTTTTATTGGATACCCTTTCTACTCACACACACCTGTCTGAAGTGGCCATTTAAAAGTGCCTCTTAACGTGTATAGATGCTGCTGCTAAAATGACTCCACTGTATGTAAGGGCCTCTTGACTACTCAGTCCTTCCAAACTGCATATCACACACCAACACACACACACACACACACACACACACACACACACACACACACACACACACACACACACACACACACACAGACAGACAATAGCACTTATTTGATCTGTCTGTCTTGCTTCCCTCAGAGATAGATTTTACCAGGCAGTTCATGTATTTTCATTTACTGTTTTGGCAATATGTGAGTGCTGCACTTGAACTATAGACATGTTTGATTCCCATATGACTCTTGCACACATGATAAAGAGCCCTTAAGAACTGAAAAGTCAGAAGGGGAATACTCTCTTCTTCTCTTTCTAGGGGGAATTTGCTAAGAATTATGGCATTGTTCATGTGCACATGCATTCTGGATTAGGAACCTGGATAAGGAATTATTCAAATAATGCCACAAATATGACAAAAAAAAAGAAAAAAAAAAAAGAAAAGAAAAGAATTGGCTCTATCTCAATTTATTATAGTCACTAGTCGTCACTAGTTTTGTAAAGTCACAATCTATCATTCGGATATAAAGGAAATATGTTTGCAATGAAAAGAAGGACAAAGTCTGCACTTGCAACTGTTTAGTGAGTTTTCCCCTCGTTTCTCTTTCTCTGGGTCATTCAGTTTATGACCACCTGGCAGAACGCTAGCAGCCTGCATCTGTGTGTAAGTGTGTGTTTGCATAACTGTGGGCTTCTTTCATCTTCGCTGACATTGACAAGTTTTCCTGCATGACCACCCCCCCCCCCCCCCAACCAATGTCCGTCATCCTGTCACACACTCTCACACATCTGGCCGTCTGCCCAGATATGTGTGTGACTGTGATTGTGTTTGGGTGGGTTTGGGTGTCTTGTTGATCCTAGCTCACCCCCTCTTGTCAATCTGGCATTACCCAAGGCCTCTCGTCCTGCCTTGCCTCTGACAAGCATCAAACTCCTTTCCATGGCACTCTTTGTTTCTTTGGTCTTCACTCAGTTTCCTCAGGCCATCCCTCAGGCTCAATACATGATACTGTTCCTTGTTGTGAGAATGCCTGTTAGTCCGGAGAACTGGCTTTCTGTACTACAGTAACCGGTCAGTGAGACTGTAGTAACTCTAGCTTCTATAACTGTATCCTGTTTATCTGAAGCCTGATAAGGTGTAACCCTGCGCTTCAGTTTCCTCTCACACCTGTTTGGCTATTGTTCAGCATCGCCGCTAGTGTTTCAGCTGCAACAGTAGCCCATTATAAGTCTTACTATTAAATGGATTGATCGACATTATTTTGATGTCATACTCAAGAGCCACATTGGTTTGTGAATGGACATGAAAGTTAATCTAGTGGCCAGAACAATGGCTCTCTGGATCAATTCTCTGCAGTCTGAGGTGGGGCTGTATAGGGAAAGGGGGCGACAAGGGGCCACTTCTCATGTTTGGACACCGGACGGTATTTGATAGGGACGTTCATGTAGAGAGGCTTTGTTAGGGGCAATGTGGAGGTGCAGAAGGTTATGAGAAGGTGGGTATGTGCATGGACGACATGAAATGGATGCAGATGTTAGTTTGTGTTTTGTTTATTAGCAGAGTAATTCAATACAGTGACACTACTAACATTCTTCAGTACTGTAACTCAGCTGCTTTAAAAATGATCTTTTGTCAACAATGTAGACAACACACACATATATATATTACCTTACAGCTGAATAAAACAATGCAACAATCAAAAAGTTGACAGTTCACATTCATGTAAATCAGCCATTTCGAAAAAAATAATAATAATATAATAAAAATAAAAAGTATATATATATATATATATATATATATATATATATATATATATATATATATATATATATATGTAATGCTGTCACTCAAACTGAAATCCGGACTTTCTTTGCAAGACAAATATTGCTTAAAACTATCACAATATCATCAGATAGCATTTAGCTTTTGATTTCTAAAATTACCTTTTTATTATATAAAATCTCCTATAAATATAAATGATAAAAACAAAGTTAATTGATTTTAGCATAAATAAATACACTAATAAATAAATAAATAAATGGTTAGATAGTTAGTTAGTTAGTTATTTAGTTAGTCTTTTTGTTTATCTTTTTGAATGCTGTTCCTAAAAGCTTCTTAATCCCAACCTCTTCCCCTAAACCTTTTTATTATATAAAATCTCCTAATAAATATAAATGATAAAAACAAAGTTAATTGATTTTAGCATAAATAAATAAACTAATAAATAAATAAATGGTTAGATAGTTAGTTAGTTAGTTAGTTCTTTAGTTAGTCTTTTTGTTTATCTTTTTGAATGCTGTTCCTAAAAGCTTCTTATTCACAACCTCTTCCCCTAAATGTTTTAATTGAAGTCAATTAATATAACTTGCTAGATTTATTTATTTAGCTTTGAATGTGCATTTGATTTAAAATAAAACAGTGGGCATTTGATGTAAAATAAAACAGTGGTTTATAAAAATAAAAATAAAATAAAGTAAAAGAGTTGTTTAAAATAGTAGGCCGCATGTTTATGAATGGTTGTGTGTATTTACTAACAACAAAAGAGCTGTAAACACACACACACACACACACACGACTATGAGTCTGTCTTGTGTGATTTCCCTCATATCGCTCCTGTTCCCTCTGCTTCTCCATCTCTCAATTATGAAAACAAAAAGGCCAAAAATAAATTTGTGAAACTTGTTCCAAAATGTGAGGAAATCATCCATGCTACAAGCACACTGAGTCCCACTCAAACTCGTAGCACATGCACACACTCTCTCAGTGTCTTTCCTGTCTCTCACTGGCTTACTTGGTTCTGGCTGAATAGGCACACTTGTTTGAACGTCATATTTACACCGACGTTTTGTCAGAAAGCGAACTTCCTCGGGCGCGAGCAGCGGAGCCCGAGCATATGGCCGTCAGACTCTGGGGAGATATGACAGCCTATTGGAGCGGGTGTGTGGCGCTGGCCGGGCAGATGCTCTGGGCTTGGCGGCGATTAAGTGGAGATCATCACTGTTTTCTTTGAGCACCACTGTGACTTGTACTCAGAAGTGTTTGGTTAATCACTGTCTGCATTCGACAGAAGCTGCCAAAACGCTCATTAAGTCGGAATTGTCTCCGACATGTCATGCTTGGATGATGGAATTTTTTTATTTATTTAATTATTTTTGCCAAAGGTTTTTTTTTTTTTTTTTTTTTTTTTTTCCAAGCAGGAAGGCCATTGGTGTGTGCGGTTTGTTGCTCATATGACACTGATACTGACACTGATTCTAAACGTCTGCTTGGAGTTTACTGTATGTAGTGTGTGATGTGTGCTTGTGTTGCAGCTCTTCTTTCAGTCTTTGTCTCTTGTGTGCTGATTAATTGTGTGTGTGTGTCTGGCCTGGCTTCTGAGGAAAGAGGTTCTTTCTTTTCTCATCTGTCCGACTGAGGAGCTTCTGGTTTCTGCATGTTATTAGCAAAACGCTCCGAGTCTCACTTATCCAGCTTTCTGGGTGTGTGTTTGTGTGAGTGTATATATGTGTGGCTACATGCGGAGGGAGCAACACTTTCTCCTCTTGTGTGAGAAGTGTGTGCATCACACATTGATTTGTACGTTTATGTATTTTTGCTCTCGTTCTCCATGCTGTTCCATTCTTTAAGCCGTCTTCCTCTCCTGATCGCATCCCACAGCAATACTTTATTTCCCTAAACGATGCTGTTCCTGTGCATGGAAATTTTTTTGAAGTGCGGCAAAACCGAGATATTGTGAGACACTTAGCCTGTGCAAGCATTATGTCTGGTTAATCACAACATAAATACAAATAATAATATGATTACTGCATGTCTGTTGTTGTGCGGCGCTGGAAAATAACATTTACAATTCCCTTTTTATGTTAATCGTCTTGTTAGCAAATAACAGACCGCTTCTAGTGCTGAGCTAATGCTGCTATTCTTCCAGCTGTGTGGCAAAATATATCTAAATAAATAAATATATAAAAGCTGAAATAACCTATTTGTAACACCCACATGCGGATATTGCATCATGCGATTGGAGGTGCTGTTCTCTCAAATGTAAAGTCTTTGCTCATTTGCTCTACAATAACTGAACGGTATTAGAGCATTTGCATGGCAAAGCCGTCATGCTTACCTTGTAAAGAAAATGACTGAGATGCCTCGCTGATCACAAACAGGACATGAGGTCTTGATTGAGTAGTGGTGCATACGAGTCAAAGACAGTGTGTCATAGCGCCATTACTGAGAATCCCATTGTGACCACCTTTCAATCATGAGGCCTGTTTAGTTAACGCTTCATTAGCATGGGTCTCCACGTACAACATGATGGGCAATAGGGATGTCAAAAGTAACGGTACTTTTGTATCAAGTCAATATAATAATAACAATAAGAAGAAGAAGAATACATGACTGACAAAAATATATACATTTATGAATATTTAAATTTAAAAAATGAAGGAATGAATCAAATAATATCCAGTTTTGCTGTGTTATGATTATTGGTATTGAGAATCATGACATTTGGGTGTTTGGAATCAGCTACTGAAATTTTGGTATCATGACAACCCTCAAAGCCAAGAACCATCAGTTTGTCAGCTGCAAACCGATATGAGAATATCGTGAGAGGTTTTGCCACAAATAGATATGCGAACGTCCACCTCTGCAATAAATGCATTTCACGCCTCTGTCAAACTGCAAGGTTTGAACTCAACTTATCTGGAGTAGAGAGAGAGAGAGAGACAGAGAGAGAGAGAGAGAGACTTGGGAGGCTAAGTGAAAGAAAGACAGAAAGCACAGCAGATGCGGCGCCGATTAGCTGGATTAGTTCCACTGCATTTTCAGCAATAAAGTTGCAAGTCATTTGGCTGAGAGCGAATGAGAGGCACACATGAAACTCTGTCTGTTAGCAGCAGAATTAGCATTTTTTTGCTAACTCTCCTGATGCGCAGTTATATATGACTCGAATGAAAATAGCCAAACAAATTAGAATATAGCCAGCTGTCTGTACCACATTTCCTTTTTTTTACGTGAAAGTAGAAGGTGCTTTGGTATTTGTTTGTGATATTTGATGAGGATATATTTGTTTTGAGTGGCTGGCGGTTGATATTCTCCTTTATCTGGAATGGGTTCCTGTACTAACTAGCCATGAAAGTGTGCAGCTTAGACGTCTCTGATTCTGCAATTTGCAACGAGGAAAGAAATAATTGTGCTAATAGGATTTTGTCTATGTGATTTTGTTAATGGTCTGAAAATATCCCATTTCAGTTCATTTAGTGGAGTAGAATGTGTCTTATTGGAGTGCTTATCTATGCTTGTTTTTCCTGATTATTCTGTATTTTTCAGCAACAGCCAATTTTCTCCCAATTAAAGCATGATATTAGTGCTTAGAGGCTTAATGAATATGAAAACATTACACTACAGCTCAGTATTTGCTGCCTGTGATTAGAACGATAATTGTTACCATGTGTACAGTCTTATTTCATAACTTGCTAATGCAGGTGTATGTTAATCCACACAGTATTTAAAGCAAGCTAGCTGACATATTAATGCAATAACGTAAATTAGTAGAAAATATCGTGTGCTTACATCTTACTGACAGAACATTTATGTTCAGGAGCGTCCCAGAAAGCAATTTCTAACTAGCTTTACTTGGGTACAAAAACTCCAGCTCTGCCAGTTGGCCCAAAGTAAGCGGGGAGCTGTCGGAGTAAATGGCAGCAGCTGCTTGCAGTTCTAAAGAGCATGTCCCAGTCAGCACAGGAAAAGTCATGGCATCTACATTAATACTACCTTAATGGCCCATCTGCCGCTCCGTAGGGTCCCCGCACCACTCTGTGGAGTCATAGGCGTTTGACAGGCAGTCTTCAGCATGCCAGACGCCCACCGCATGCCAAATGGCCCAGAGACGGCCCTGACGTCGCCCGGATCTGTCAAACTCTTTCCTCACTGCTCGTCAAAAATGTCCCCTGTGAAAGTTACGGCGGTTTCCACACGTGAACGCTTCTGGATGTACGGGGAGGACATCAGATGAGTTGACGGCTAGCAATTGACACCTCTTTCTCTCGCTTTCTGTTTTTCTTTCTCTCGTTCTGCCTTCAGTCACTCTTTTGCACAAACTGTTGGAGTTTGAGATCTGGAGAACTTACTTTCACAGCTGTTCGAAGGAAAAAAAAAATCAGCTGATTCGAAATGTGTGTCAATTATCTTGCGAGACTTTCAAAGTGAAATGTTCAATAAGTGGCTCAAAACTGTGTTGAATTTTCAATAGAAAGGATAAGCATGACTGTGCCAATGTTTTTATGTTGAAAGTTACTACAGTTTGTGTAAACTATGTAAAACCCCTTTTAACATAGGCCTTTCTTCGAATCACAGCTTGATATTGTAAAGAGTTTAGTTTCCAGTTACAATAACCATTTTTTGACCTAGCCATGCACCAGACAGCATGTGTGGGCGACCGAAAGCTCAAGATTATACTGCATTTGAAAGTGCTGTGCCTTTCTGTGTTTTCTCCATATTTAATAATATGTAGATAGACGAGACAAGGCACAGTATCATTTATTATTTAAAACCAAACAAGCCAAAAAAGAAACTATGTGATCTTTTCTGGCACGGGGTGGTGGGGTGGGAGTCAGGGAAAGGCCAGTGAGGGAACAGTTGGCTGGTTATCTGGAGGGAAAAATATGCATGTGTGTATTTTGCCACCAGCTCTTCAAAGTCTAGCATTCTGCTGTAACACAGCTGGGAACAGCAGGGAGAGTTGAAGAGTGCCTTCCTCCTCCTCCTCCTCCTTTCTGCTGATGTGTAATATTTTTCTCTCTCTTTATCAAACCGAAGTTTTGTATTGCCTTTCGCCCCCTCACTCCCTCACTCTCCGTCTCTCTGAGCATCTCTGCTCTTCTGTGGCAGTCCCAGCCAGAGGGAGAAAGAAAGGGAGGAGGAAGATGAGGAGGATGAGTGGAAGGGGTGTTCTGTGATACTGCCTGTGAACTCATGATGCCTCCTCGCTGAACTCTCCTCAGCGATCTATTCCTGCGTTCTGTTCCATTTAATTCCAGCCAACCTGGCCTCTGATTACCAAGACTACTCTTTTACTAATACTAAAGAAACACTGGATCATCCTTGCATTAGAACTATTACAGGCGCTTAAAAATTAATAAAGCCAGGTATGTGTTATTGTGATTCACACAAATTCCTACCGTCTTACTATATAAAGACGGGGCTTAATACGTCTCGAATCAATTAAAAATATAACTAGTTGACATGTAATCACACTTCACAGGTGCGCAAATTATCTTATGTGAGCGTTTGCACTTCGATTCCCCCTAAACTTGTCATCTAACTCCTTTCGTCTGTAGATGGAGAATTCAGCAAATCCCTGTGCTGCTCTTATCAGGGGGTCAAGAGTTAAAATGTGCTGCACCGTAAGAATTATCCCAAGTGCTGTGTGGGTATGAATGCTCCTTATGTTAGTGCTGCACGGAGTGAGTGATTTTAATTCAAACAGGGAAGTTCTTCATGTAATTAACCTTGAAGCCTGCCCCCACCCCTCTTTTAATTTAAGTCGTGTGCTTCACTGCGGGGTGTTTTTTTCTTCCCATCTCTCTCTCTCTCTCACTCTTGATATATCAATTACATGTTATTTATTTTTTAATTTTTTAACATAGATCGTGGTGTTTGGCTGAAACATGAGGTTGTTTTAGACCTCTGCTGGTACCTCAGGGTATGAATCTAAGAGATCAGCATTTAGCTGTGAAGAACTCATTCTGATGTGGACAGTGTTATAATCTGGAGAATAAACGTACACAGTATGTGAGAATGAAACACATTTTAATGTTATTTATAATGCTATTTCTTTATAATTTAAAATAAATAAAACTACAGATACTGTTATTTAACACACACACACACACACACTTCATGTTTTACCTTTTCATGGTAAATGTGAAGTAATTGAGATATTCAAGATTTATTCTGTCCATTTTCCTCTCAGTGGCTCTCCGTGTAGTTATTAATCTCTGTCCAGCACAGGGAGTGTGCAATTTACAGAACATGGGTAACACTTTATAATAACTGCACACTATTAATCATTAATTAAGCATTAGTAAACAGATAATTCATAATTTATAAAGCATTAATAGACAGTAATAAGCAGTTTATAAATACAGATATCAATGTTTTATTCTTGATTTAAAAGCATATCTATAATGTGTATAACAATGTAATAATTGTATTTTCATACTTTATTCATGATCAATTTATCATTTCTCAATGAAGTATAGCATTATTTACAAACCAGTTATTTAGGAGTTGCCAGTGATTCATAAGATCACAAGAAATGTAGTAAATTCAAGTAGTTATAAAGCATTTAGTAGTGGTCAGTTAACTATTTATGTGAGCTCATCTAAAGTGAGGACTAGTTATGCCTTGTAAAGCATTTATAAAGGATATTTAAAGGCTCAGTTATCTTCTAAACAAAAAAACAGAAACAAACACAACACAGTGATACAGAACATAGAAATATTAACAGCCTGTAAAGGTGCTGTAGGGAACTTTTGTAAAAAAAAAAATATTTTTTACATATTTATTAAACCTGTCATTATGTCCTGACAGTAGAATATGAGACAGATAATCTGTGAAAAGAATCAAGCTCCTCTGGCTCCTCGCAGTGGTCCTATTGCCATTTGCAGAAAATCCATAGCTCCCGGTAAGAAACAACCAATCAGAGTTCAAAATGTAGAAAAATGTATATAATAGGCGAGTACACCATGAATCCATTTTCCAAACCGTGTTTTTGGCTTGTCCTGAATCACTAGGGTGCACCTATAATAAGTGTTTATATTCGGACTATTTTAGATTGCTTCGGTGGAACCACGGCGGAGTAACCCAGGACCTTTGTGATTCTCCATAGACATAAACAGAGAGAAGTAGTTCCGGCTACGATGTTCTTCCGCAAGACGCAAGCAGTTCTGTTTATTAACCGCTTCAAAGGTTCCCTACTGCAGCTTTACATCTCATTTGTAAAAGCTTTACAAGGCATAAATAGTCCCCACTTTAGATGAGCTCACAAAAATAGTTAACTAACAACTACATATGTTTTATAACTACCTGAATTAACCCTGAATTACAGTAGAGATGCATGTTAATAAACCATTTATTAACACTATAAGTAACTATTACTATATGTCTGAATAAAAATATGTATGAATGCACATTTAAATAATTTATTAATCATTTACTTACAATTTCTAAGTGATCTTATGAACCACTGACAACTCCTTAATAACTGGTGTGTAAATAATCCTATACTTAATTTAGAAATGATAAATTGATCATTAATAAATTATAAAAAAACAATTATTTTACACATTATAGATATGCTTTTAAATCAGGTATAAAGCATTTATATCTGTATTTATAAACTGCTTATAAATGTTTATTAATGCTTTATAAATGATTAAATAACTGTTTCCTAATGCTTAACTAATGATTACTAGCATGCCGTTATTATAAAGTGTTATCATGTATTGTCCTCAAATGCAGAAAAAACTAAAATCATTTTATTTCATGTTTTATAAAACAAGTACACAATCACTTCATTACCAGACCCCCCCCCCCCCACCCCCCCAAAATAAAATAATAATATTCCATTGTGTGAGTTCTGCTGACTTGGAATGAATTGCTGATGTTTATTTGCACTTATATAGTTCTGCAGAGTTTCAACCATATCCATTGTCTATTCTTTCATGAATTGCTTCAATAAAAGAACAAATAAATACATTTCCCTTCGCAGAGCCAGCAGTACTGAGAATCATAAATACAGATCTGATACAAACTAAATGTAGAGCTGATAATTCTGCTAAAATTAGATGTAGCAGCATAGAGCTGCTAATCACAATGAACAAGCACAGACTTGTTCTCAATAAAAGAGAACCTTTCTCATTGCAAGTTCACAAACAAACATACACATACATACAAATCAAAGTGGCAAATTAACTAGGACAGTTTATTGCATGGGCAATCTTTATTCACTTAACAGTTGCCCCACTCTTGTGCTGTATTTTATTGCAAAACCTGCATGTCATGCACTAAACAAGCACAATCCAGTTTAGCCAGATGCTTAATACACTGATATAGCACTGCAATGTGAGTATTTACAGTAAATTAAGTCAGTGCCATTCATTTTGGAGCAAATACACCACATTTCTATGTAAATTAGGCTCTATTTGTGCTATTAACTTGGTGCAGTTAATGTTGTGCAGAAGCTAATGTTCTGTAGGTGCAATTCATTCTTAGTGAAATCTCTTCATAGCCATCCATTTTTGTGATATATTGTATCAGACCTGCAACTAGCGGCATCAACCTTTCCTCCCATCTTTCTTTTAGTCTGGAGAGGGTTCATCTGTCATGACATTTCACAATGTGTCTTCAATTAAGTGTCGGTGTCTCTGGGGTTACTGCAGTTAGAGGAAAACCATACAGGTCGTATTGTTAATAGCAGGCAGGCATATGATGAGGGCCTGGTTTTTAACTTTTGTAATGTGTTTTATTGTAAAGGCCTCTCAGGATGAGTTTTTAGGCTAGTTTAAGTTGCTTGTGATGAGCAAATGTTGATCTTTTTTAAATATTAACTAGCATATGGGAGTGATGTGGTTTCATTTCAGATGGATGTGACAACAAACTCTTTCACGAGTACATTTTCTGACAACAAACAGATATCATTGTGGTTAGTGCAAGGCAATAATCACAGCCTTCTCTTTTTACTGTACCTGCAGCACCATTTTATGAGCTGTGAACAGTTGTTTTTCTCATTGTGTCTGTGTGTCATTTTGCATCGTCTCACTCAGTCCGGAGTTTCCTGATTGATCCAGAGAGAGAAGCAGCGTGGCAGATGCCGCTCTAATTATACAGTTGTTTTAAGGTTGTCAGGTTGCAACAAGGAGGAAATCATCAAGGGAGGGGTTTTGATGGACGGAGGGTGTATTTCAAGCATCTGGCAACCGCGGGAGCTGCTGTACCATATCTTTGGCTGCCAGCTTTCTGGCTAAATAAATATCGCCTCAATCCATCTTGTAATGGCAAGTGTAAATTACTGCACCACGTCAATAACTGGTTTACTACGATGTTTCTTTCCCGCCATTTCTAGCTGTATATTGATTTCACATAGCGGTTAAATGGCACCGGTACTATTTCTCTCGAGTGGGACTTGTTTTTCTGTGACTCTGAGTGTCTCGTGTTGGATTGTGGACATGAGGAGGGAAATATATTTTTTTTTTATTGACCAGCCATTATCTCTGTTTATAGTGGAATGTGAAATGATATTTATGTTCATACAATGGATAGCTTTACACATCTTTTGCAATACAATCAGTTCAGTTTAGATTTAAATGTAGTTTTACTCATTAGGATGCATTTTAGAAGGCATTATTATATTATATAATTATTGTTGTTGTATTAATATATAATATAATATACTTTCTAAATATATTGATATATTTGTGTAATATTTAACTTTTTTGTATTACTTATATATAATAATTTACATTTACTTAAAAATTATATTATATTATATTATATTATATTATATTATATTATATTATATTATATTATATTATATTATATTATATTATATTATATGATATTATATTATATTATATTATTATATTATTCAATTTTTTTTCTTTTTGTTTCCCCCTCTCTAGCTGTTGATGTGCTGGTAGAGCTGACCCTCAGTATGGCTCCTTACTCTGACAGCCAGGGGCCGCAAGGGGCCGTCAAGGGCCATGTGTGCCTGGTTGCAGCTGCTCCACTCTCCTTGCCCACTCAGCAGGCACACTGTGCCCTTTGAGCCCACCTGCCATTCAATCCAGCACAGGTTAACACAATCACACACACACACACAGGTTTATTGACTCATGTGGCTCAGTGCACTTAGTTATGCTTGGCTGAGTATGTTGAAGCAGAAATGAGTATGTTTTAAATGAGAATCTTTTGATATGTGTCATAGACGTTTGGTATTCATCTGTTTAACAGGATTCGAGCAGGTCCGTTGATGTGTGCAATAATGCGGATCGACATGCTCGTGCGTGCAGCGTGTGTGCGTTCTTTCCCCACAGACGTCTGCTTGCTATTTATCTGTATCTCCTCGCAGGTGAACAGATGTAGGGCCAGCAGTGGAAATCAGCGAGGAAGCCCCACACTATTCAATGCGATTTTAATCAGCGGCTCTCCTCCTGACCCATTTATTTCTGCACTGAGCTGATTGCGCTGGCTGCCACTGACGAGCCTGACCCACGACACACCATAATTACCCATCAGATCATATATGTCCTACAACCATCATAGAGCAACTCATAATCTCAAAATCACTGTACTCTGGGAAAAGTGGATCACTCTTTAAGTCAAATCAAACTTTCAGGGTTATTATTGTCAGATTGCCCCTCCCTGGCGTATCATCAGCTCGACTCGTTTTATTCAGCTCTGGCAGCCCAGCCGTCATACACTTTTAGTCAGTGGCGTCTGTGCTGGGAATCAATATGCAGATATGCATGGAAAATTGTACCGGTCTGGCTGATAATGAGATTTTACTGTGAAGACAAAGCCCCTGGGTGCAGTGATTGGTATCTGAGAGAGTCTACACTGTCCTCAGCGCTCGCTCCCTTGAGACCGTCACGGTGCTAAAATGTCTTCTGTTTTAGCTGCACAAAGCTAAAAGGGCAGATTATGGATTAAGCAGCAAACTCCTTTTTGCAGGGTGTTCGGTACATACATTTTTTTGGTCTGTACGGGTATTGAGAGAAATAAGAGAAAATAGCATTTATAAATACAATCGACAAACAATCATAGCCTTATATAAAGATTTACTGGTGATTGGTTACACCGTTTTTAATGACATATTGTTTAGGAAGAAATTTGGCCCTTCATAATATATTAATTGTTAACCCTAACCTGTTTGTTTATGAATGATAATTAAATTATTAATGATAGTTAATTAATACAAAAGTAATGATAAAGAAATCAAATTATATTATAATTGTATATTCTAAATATATAAAATAGTACTTATATAATTATTAAATAAAATAAATTAAAAATCTAATTTAAAACACAGCTGAGCATATTTATTTTGCATAGTGAAAATGTGCTTTTAATTCTTCTGTACAAATGTTATTTGCACTTTGCATTTAAACTCAACACTTTTTGAGCTGATTTGACACTTCCTTATAACTTAGGTACATATTGATTGATGTGAATAATCATTTAAAGAGTGATTCTAAGGGAGAGCAGATTGTGATTTGGAGGTTTTAATTGGCCGCAATTTTTTTTTTTTTACTATGCATGTCAATAGCTACCAACAATCATATTTTGTGTTTGGAACAACATGAGAGTGAATAAATTGCAGAATAGGTAAGGTATAAAGTAAATATAACTATATATATATATATATTTAAATGTAACTGTATAAGTTTTTGATCTACTTTTGCAATTATTTTACATGCAAACATATATATATATATATATATATATATATATTTTTTTATGACAACTATACAAATAAAACATTTGCTGCATTTGATTCCTTTTACTGCATGTACTGGTTTAAAGGTTCCAGTCAGAGTGTGGTTTTCTGCTCTTCTCTCACTAGATGTGCCCTCAGCTGTTCTTGGTGCCATTACTGCTCCCTGCACTTTTTATCCTGCACCTCGGAGACCCCAAACTGCCAAACGAGGTGAATTATGGCCAGTTATATGGAGTGGACTCTGAGCCACGGGGGACAGGACATAGTCAGAAGAACTAACCACAGTTCTGACCATTAAAAGCCAGCCTGACACTGGCCCTTCATCTTACCTCCTCCACGAGACGAGTGCTCCCAACCTTTGCTTCCCTTGAGAAGAGACAGCCGAGAGAAGAGAGCCCCCTCAGCCCAGGCACGCTTCCCCCCCATCATTATGAGTTAAGCTTCTCACCTCCACCTTTCTTTCTAAGAGGCTCCCTCTCTTTCTCTCTCTTTATCATACTGTGTCTTTTCGGCTTTGTGCTATCTGTTTTCTTTTTATTGCTCTATTTTTCTGTCTCTGCCTGTCCTTCTTTATTTTTCTCCACAAGGTTAATTGCATTAGCTAAAAGAATCTGGCCTGTTGGTCGCAGTCAGGCGCATGACCCTCACAAATCTGCTCTGGCCACCCAACACCACAGCTGAGATAATAGGGCTGCTGATGAGGCTTCAGTTGGTGTCCCGGTCTGCTGGGTATCTCAAAATAACAGTGAAGCAGTGATTTAGAGGTTTGATGTTTTTCCTGTTACGCCTGCTTGCGAGCAGGACTGCTGTGATCTTTAAAGTGCTAGTATAATTGAACATCCCCGGTGACTCGGAGGAACAAAAATCTAAAGAGATCAACATTTTTGTTGATTGTAATGTATATTTTTAGAAAAATGTCAGTCATGATGAATCTATTTATCCTCTCTGTAAAATAACATGTGTAGACCTTAGTGTGGCACCATATTATCTGACAGGAATGAAAACGAGGTTGTGAGTGATGGAAGTTCAGTGGGTTGTACTGTTTAACAACATAATTTTTATACAGTGTGTGCCATTGGAAAGACTACGTTTATGCCTTGTGTTAAATTCAATATGGCCTAACAACTTTATAAATAAATAAAATAAAATAAAAAATAAATAAGAAATACATAATTTATAGTCACTTCCTCAGCAGCTGTAGGCTATGTATATCTTTATTATATTACCCCCTATATATATATATATATATATATATATATATATATATATATATATATATATATATATATATATATATATATATATATATATATATACTGTAATATATATATAGGTAATATAACAGTATTCAGCATTTAATTATATGTAATTTTCTTCTTAAAATTTATATACAATTTTGCTATTTTTTAATTAAAGAACAGTAAATTAAATTCATAAAGAAACACGTACAAGTAACACAAGAGATTTAAATAATGATAATAATGATACTAATAATACTAATAATACTAATAATACTAATACTAATACTACTACTACTACTACTACTACTACTACTACTACTAATAATAATAATAATAATAATAATACATAAAAATGATTTTAAAAAGATTAAAAAGGACATTAACAAGACAATAATGTACCTTTGACATTTTCCACAGTCTTAAGTGACCTAATGTTGCTAGATTTTTACTAGATTTTTTAAGTGACTGTCTTAATGATCGAGTCCTTCAGTAATTCACTCACTCAACTGATTCATTCAAACATTGATTCGTTCACGACTGAAACCAGTGAGGCGCTTTGCCAGCGAGTGTTTGAATCATTCACTCAACCGATTCATTAACATACACTGATTCACCCAGGAACCAATGACCACCGCTGTGTGATGCTTGGAGACGCCTAGGCTAGGTACAAAACATACTGTACCCTTACTGAAATATTGTGCCAAACATGTAATTTACTCTATATTAATGTTTTATTTAGTTGTTGTATGTACTATTATAATATTGGCTTGTGTGAAATTTATATTTTTTACAATTTATATTTTCAGCATGACATAGCAGTCCTTACTTAATATGAATCTCATTAACATAATTTTCTGAGGTTACTCGGCTACTGTTAAAAAGTGCCTCTTTAATGATGCCATCCGTGTAATCTGCAACTTGCTAGTCTGTATCCATGTGTTTGTAGCGGGGCAGTTTTAGTTTTAGTCGGCTCTAATTGAGGTCAGTGAGGGAGTGTATGAGCTCTAGCCCTGACATGTGCAATAGATGCTTACTCCTGCTTGCCCCAGCCTCTCAGCGCTTCTCTGCATCTTATGGGAATTAAAAAGTGCTGGCCTGAGCCAGAGCCAGCCAGTTCAGGGTAGATCGAGAGACTACCTTCAGCTGCTGCACTCCAGCAGGGCCACAGCTGGGCAACCTGGGCCATTGTGTCGAGGTCAGAGCAAGCAGGGGGCAGATTGTTATAGCGCCTGATAGTCATTTATTATGTTAGGTTGAAGAGTCAGCCGTTGTCTTTGGAGTATTTTCAGTTTTCATGTGGCCTAGCAAGGAGTTCTTAATTTATAAGACCTAGATTCTATTTTTCCAATTGTGCCACAGATATATCAATAAGAAGAAACAGGGCAACAATTGTCAAAAGGACTTCTGTTTATTTTCAGACACGGGCAGCATAGTGGCATCAAATTAATCAAGTTTGTGGTGCCCTTTTATAAATCATATCATATCCCTTTGCTGTTGGAAACTCTTGAACTTAATTACTTTTGCCCAAACTGTGCTCAGTACTCAATTGTCAGTTTAGGCCCTTTAAATGCAGGTACATTACAAAAAGTCCACACCTTCTAATTGTGCTTATGTGTATGGAAAAGATTCCTCATGCCAGTGACTATTATGAAATTAAATAAAAAAGGAGTGGCTATTTTTCTCTCTGATGTAAAACATCTGGCAGGATTCTGTGCTTGAAAAATTAATGGGCATTTAATTGCCAATAATATTTTTTTTTTTTACCTCAACAATATGAAGTGGATTGTTTTCCTGGAAGAACCAGATGTTTCAAATAAGCTGCCGTGAGCTTAACCCATTGTTTTCTTTTTTAGAAGGCATCACGCAGTAGGGCTACATGTAACATATGTTCTCCTTTTGATTACTTGAATAGCAACCTAAAAATCACAGTGTAAGCCATAGGAAAAATGAAGCATGTAAAAATAATTTAATTGGACTTTTTGCATTTAAAAAGCTCATAATCAGATTACTGTTTATTTTTATAGATTATATAATTACTTTTGTTTGCTTTTCATCAAGTCATATACCCCTGGCTTGCAGTTCATTCACAAACCACAGTTTGGGAAGCTCTGGCACAGTGTAATGTTTGATACACTTCATGTTCATAACAAAGAATGGAATACATTTTCTTAGGTTTCTTAGCTAGGTCAAAAGTAACCTACAGGTACTCAAAATGTAGTCAGAATATGGAGATTGGTTACATTTCAAACTACAATTTCCATCATTTAATTATCTATTAATATCTATATATTTGAAATTAAGTAATCAGTAAAACACTAGAATTTGTAAGAAATCTACCCAGCACTGGTTATATATATATATATATATATATATATATATATATATATATATATATATATATACACATAACTTTCAAACTCTGAATGTGAATTAATGAAAATGATTGCATGTAAACATGCATAATGTTTATGGTGGTTATGGTTCTGCTTAATGATGCAACCTGGTTTTTCCAACATAGCTTCAGCCTACATTTCAACCTTCAGGCCTGAGGTGTATTGTTCTTAACTGGCTATTCTGATCTTCTGCTAAAAGTTAGAATGCCAACGCTTTGCCCAAAGACAGTAGCGTAAGACTAAAAGTGGATGCCCCCCAGGTTGAGCATGTTTTTTCCTCTCACTGAATGGGCTTGGTGCCAAATAGAAGAAAGAGGCGTGCGAGAAAGAGAGCGAACAAAACCAAATCCCTCGTTTGATTAAGGTTCAACCAAAGCCAGCCTGACATAAACTCCATACTAAAGTGATCATTTGCATGAGTTTGTTTGAATGGCAAAAACCTTCTCTTCCCTCTTATCCATCCTTTTGCCTGAGCTCTTGATTAAACTGACTTTGAAATGTGAAAATTGTGTGGGCCGTGCTAGAACAATGTCAAAAAGGCCTGGTGGAGGGGTGGAATGGATTTAAAGCCTTTGTTCAATTTGACTCTTTTCTCCTGCATTAAAGACAGGGTTGCGGAGGTTTGTGACAGTCAGACGCCTGCGTGCTTATCTTCCCCGCAATAGTGTTTTAATCTGTTGGGTTAGCGCAAGCCTGTAAACAAATGTGTCAATCGCACAATGGCACTGCCCCCTTTAGTTCGCAGCGGATTTACAGCGTTTTTCAACAGTCTCAAAATGAACAACTCCCGCTGCGCACATCTCCACAAATGATTTGATTCAATGTCCGCGGATAAATAATTGGTGGATATATAGCTTCTTTTCCCCTATGTGATATTAGCATGCTAAAGGCATGTTTGCACACCTTTGGAGGGAAGTCTTTTATGTGTTATTGTAAAGGGTTGTAATTCTTTTGATATGGAATTTAAGCAGTATTTTACCCTAATCCTGAGTTTTGGCTTGAGAAAGCCTTTCACGTTGGCGGTTTTCAATTAGTTTCACTTAACCTTGTAAATAATTTCACAACATTAAAGGACTAGACACGCTTTTGGGGGGGGGTTGTGGTTTGCCCCATTTCATCTCGGTAAATACAAAAATGTACAAAATAATAAGTTGTCTAAATCAAAGAATTTCAAATTGATCAATATTTTTTGAAGGATTTAGGCATTCTGACTTCCCAGAATGCATTACAGCATGAATACGTTATGCGGTAACTGTTATGTTTGCTGATTTTTATTTATTTACTTTTATTGTGTTTTTGTCATTATTGTTAGTTATTTGTTGTGTTTTGGTGTTAAAAGCATGCCTTTTATATTTGTTAATTGTCAACATTGTTCAGGTTTGATTGAGGTCTGTGTACATCCTACTAAAACTAAATCTCAGATTTGCATTGTATGTCTTCAAGAAACAAAGGTAGCATGGTAAAATTCACTTATTAACTGTCCTATAAAATATTGAAAATTGAGAATTTGCAAATCAAGATATCTGTAGTTGCCTTAATGCATTTATTGTCTGAATGATGCATTTTGTATGTAGGGATGAAACAAATAATAAAAAAAGCTATTTTTCTTTTTTTTTTTACAGTGCACAACTGTTATGTGAACTTTGAAGTTCATAGGATTAAGGATTTTCCTCGTGAAAAACCCTGAAACGACCTTGAAGTGTTGGCTTGTGCTCCTTTAAGTGATTCTCTGTTGTTTTCAAACTGACAAGTGTTCTCGGTCTTTGATGGACACTACAAACAGAGCATGCTGGGCTCCTTGCCTTTGACTGCATTAACCCTCAACAACACAAACAGAGCAAAGTCGTCATTAATTCCAGCTGGTTATTTTTCTTTATAGCTAATCAGCTGTTGCATAATAGCTTTATTTACACATGAAGAAAGATGGCCGTACTACAGGGCGAAGTGGTTAATTCAGTGATGCCGAAGAAGGAAAGGACATTATTGACCTATGCCGACAGCCATGTGTTTCAATTACTTACTGGCTACCATTTGTCAGGAAGGCTGAGTGATATGGAGGTGCTGTGAGGTTCAGACCCAGGTTAGGGTTGTCCTCCATCCATTATCATGTGTCTTTGCAGGGCACATTAATTGAATTACCCAATTTATACTTCAAGCAACAATGCCTGAACATCCGTGACGCGATACAGTTAAACATGAGTTTGAAAGCTTATGTGAGAAGAAAAAAAAAAAGGCATCTGTCATGTTGTGGTGCTATTTTTGCAGGAATATGTTTCTTATTGCAGAAAGAAGCATATATCACAAACTGTGTCCAGGGCCACATTTGCCTCTGCTATGGATGAAATGCTTTTTTGCCTGCATGGAAACCTATTTTAATTGATATTTTGATAATTTAATATGTCGAAGCGTTGTCTATAACAAGCACATCTGAACTGTAAATCATTGGTAGAGACATTTGTTATGGTGCAAGGGTTTGTGAATTGGTGCCCAGGACCATTAGGATTCTTTAAAGAATACAGTGTTCAAAAGATCAGCCTTTATTTGAAATAGAAATCTTTTGTAACATTACAATTGCCTTATGTCACCTTTGATCAATTTAATGCTTCTTTTTTGAGAAATAATTTTGAGTAATTTTGAGTTAAACTGAGATGAATGCTTTTCTCATCAGGTTTACAATATCTAACATTCAGTAGATAATAGTAAACAGATACACTTCTAATATAATACAGATGTTGAGTCTGTTTTCCAGATAATACTTCAATGCATTGTTCTGTAAAAATATGAATGTCAACTTGCCTAGAACATGTTGTCTTTATCATATTACGTGTGCATGATAATATATAGCTGCCTTTATATTTCAGAATATTTTGCTTTTGCCAGGGGGTACTTAGCATCAAAAAGTTTTGAAAAAAACCCTGCCGCAGACAGCTCAATATCGTAGACATTGTTAGAAACAGTTTAGAAACATCTTCTCCCAGATATCTTATGACAGATGTCTTCTTGCCTTTATATGTAAATTAAGATCCAGTAAAGGCTATTAATTCTAATGGAGTCCAACTTATGCTGGATTTGAGCAGCTGGAAGAGACTGCAGTGTCGTGCCCATTCACTCATGCGTTTAAACTCTTGCCTTTCGTCCAGGTGTTACCAAACTATTTGTCATATAAACGCAAGGCCAATTGACCTTTGACCCTGCCGCACCTGGACTCGGTGCTGCCCATTGGTGGCTAATCCACTTTTTAACATTCCCGGAGACTTGCTATATTTTTCCTCCCAACCTCAATTGCAATTAGATGTAGCAAGAGAAGAATGGCGGTAAAACATGTGCTTTACATTAAGCGTGTAACGTAGACCAATTATGATAATTGCACATTCGCAGATGGCTGAGTGTTGATTACCGCACAAACACTGGGTAAACTGAAGGAAATCAGACGACTGCTATCTTGCGTTGACTTCCATTGATAGTCATTTGTTATTTGTAAATATTCCCATGATGGCAGCAGACTTCATTTAAATAATGTTTAAAAGGCAGCTCATTCAGGAAAAACAACAAAGAGCAAATTCAATTGGTTTGTATTTTAACTTATACCACCCAGACACTTCTTAGTATCTTTTATCAGTAAACAAGTTACTAAAAAATACAACTAACTTTTAATTGGCAGCTGAGTCTATGCAAAAGAGAGGGTGTGTCTGTGTGTGCATTAGCATAACAATTCACCCATAGCCGACACCATTTTACAAATGGGGGAGTAAACATCTGTTCCAGATGTCCTATTATCCTGTCAGGCTGCTTAGCTCAGAGACTTCTAGCTTCAATCAAGGCCTTTGTCAGCCTCAGAATCAGACACTGAAAGGCCTGGGAGCACTGTGCTTTACTTTGAATCCCCCACTGGCATGGACATACTTAACAGACCCTGAAACAAGCTGTCCTCGCTGTTTTTGAGTGATGTGGGTCTGTGGCATTCGTTCTCTGGTGTTATCATTTGATGCTCCTCTCAGACACATTTGCCTCTTTCATGCTCTTTGGATACGTAGCGGCTGTTCTTCCTTCAGCGATCTGGCCGGAGGGTCTACAAAACCTACTTCAAATGCCAGTCCTCTCCATGGGAAGGGTGACATTTTGTGCAAGCCAAAACATTTAGCGCATTAGGAGGAAACAGCCTGGCGGAAAAGACTACTATGCTTGCGTTCTCACTCGGCAGGTCAAATGGCACAATGTTTTGCGTATTTCCAGTGAATCGCACTAATTTAGATCTACTTATTTTATTTTAGAATGCACATCATCAAAGGGAAGTTGTTTGACAGAGGAGCCATGGCAAGATTACACATTTACAGCTGCTTCTGCAGTTCTCAAAAAAGTTTGAAATGCTTGTATTAATGTTTTGTAAGAAGTTCTGAATCATGGGTAACATGATTTTTTTTTAAACACTTTTGCTACTTGTCTATATATTAACATTAGTTTTACCCTTATCCAATGTACTTCCTTTCAATCTTACTATATTGAAATTCATTACAATAATATTAATTATGGTATGTTGGAACTATGGTATTCTAAAAACGAGTTAAATTGTGATAAATCTTTTAAATATTTATTCTATGAAAACATAGTTCTGTGTGAATAATAACGGTTCCTTAAACACACTGGGCCCTATTTTAACCATCTAAATGCAAAGTGTAAAGCGCACAGCGCAGGTGCACTAAGGGCATGTTCAAATTCACTTTTGCTATTTTAATGACAGAAAAACGGTTGGCTCGCCCGGGCGCATGGTCTATACGGGTTGTCCCTATTCTCTTAATGAGTAATGGGTATTTTTGGGGCGTAACGTGCAATAAACCAATCAGAGTCTCATCTTCCATTCCCCTGTAAGAGCCAGTTGCGCTCGTGCCATGGCGGATTTGCTATTTACACGGTGGAATTTGACAGAACGCTTCTCCGAGATGAAATGAACTATACATTTATATATTTAGCTTACAAAAAAAAAAAAAAAAAAAAATCTTATGCATTGCAATCCTTTAATTTTTTATGTTTGGCATGTTTGTGTTCTCCTGTGCATTCCTGTGTTTAATAAGCAGCGTGAAGAAGAACACCTTAAAAAAAATAAAAAATACAAAGTAACACCTTTACTGACACTTTTAAACTGTCTAATACATCCTTGTTGCTAATATAAATAAATTATGTAAAAAAAAAAGCAACCCAATAATGTGACATAGTAAAAAAAAAAAAATCTTAATAACTGCAGCTTTGACTTGGTAAAACTGTAAAAACATAAAAAATAATAATAATATAATTTTTTATAGTATAGTATTTGTGGCATGTGCCGATGCATCTCAGTGGAGGAAAAACAATGATTCAGCAGATTTATGTTGCATAGCTAGATCTTTTAGAAGCACACTTTTATGTACTTACATGTACCTGAGCAAGTCATTTTTTTGAAAAGTATAGGCAACAGTAAATAACAAAGAACACTTATATCACACCGTGCATATACAATTACTCTCCAATTGCCCAAAACATAACAGAGCTGCTCTTGGCACTGCATGTCATGTCCTACATTTACCTTGGGCACCAGATACATTAACTTCCTCCCCAATCAGCTGGGTCAGGAAGAACAATAATTTCAAGTGCTGCTAATTGACTTTTTCATTTCCAATATGAGAGAGTAAACGCCTGCTCATTTTATCTGTCTTTTTAATAATTACATTATCATTTTACACCTTCCATTCCATTAGAGTAGCTGACCATTTGTGTGGTACTGAAAGCTCATTATTAGCCTTGAATTATGTGCAGTTTATTGATCCCTGTGGTGGATTCTGGGGCTCTAAGTTGGTCTAGACAGAATGGTTAGCATGATGACAGAGCAGGGGAAACATATCGGGCCCGGGGGAGAGATCAGCTCAACTCACTGAGCAATAATGCCTGCTAGGTAATGGAATTTAAGTTTGCACTAAATCTACAAATGCATTGACATTTCAAGTGCCTAGTAAAATAGCATTAGGCTAATTAATTGAGTTGAAGAGGTGACTGCACAGATGTTTGTAGCTGCATCTCTGTTTACCAGTGCAGAGCTTAATTAAAGTATACTTCAGATTCCAAACTTCTGTAAACATGTTAATTACTCTTTAAAAGGATATTTCACTTAAAAATAGAAATTCTGTCATCATTTACTCACCCCTTTTCAAACCTCTGTAACTTTATTTCTTCTGTGGAACACATGAGATGACTTTTCAATGTTATGAAAGTACTTCTGTGAAGCTTTTTTTTTTTAAATGTAATTTTGAAGTGTTATGAACTTAGTCCATCTGACTAGTGCCCTTTATTCGAAGAATGGGTGTGAAATATCACCGTTTTTAATCATGGGTGATTAAACATCTCCAGGATCCGTTTTTGAAGAAATATTGTAGTATTTTCTATCAGTTGCAGTTCTGGTGCCTCCGACTCAATATACTGTACAATGTGACATGCTTTTACATCAAATGTTAACTCAATGGTAGAGTTACACTCACGGGACACTGAACTTATTCGCAATCACAAAAGTACACTATTTTCATGTGCTTTAAAGCATACCTACATTTAATTAATGTGCTGTTCTGACAGGCACTTTTTTTCTGAGTGTGTACATCTAAAGTGCGCAAAAACTAAAAAGTCTGTCAAACAGCACCTTATTACTGGCGATTTTCATAATTATTCATTATGTAGTCATTAATTACTCACTCTTATTTAGTCCCAAACTGGACAAACAGTCCTGTGGGTGAAAATACCTCGTTGATGCTAGAGGTCAGAGGAGAATGGGTGACTGATTCAAGCTGATAGGAGAGCAAATTTGACTGAAATAACCACTCGTTACAACCGAGGTATGCAGCAAAGCATTTGTGAAGCCACAACACGCACAACCTTGAGGCGGATGGGCTACAACAGCAGAAGACCCCACCGGGTACCACTCATCTCCACTGCAAATAGGAGGCTACAATTTGCACAAGCTCACCAAAATTGGACAGTTGAAGACTGGAAAAATGTTGCCTGGTCTAATGAGTCTCGATTTCTGTTGAGACATTGAGATTGTAGAGTCAGAATTTGGCGTAAACAGAATGAGAACATGGATCCATCATGCCTTGTTACCACTGTGCAGGCTGCTGGTGGTGGTGTAATGGTGTGGGGGATGTTTTCTTGGCACACTTTAGGCCCCTTAGTGCCAATTGGGCATCGTTTAAATGCCACGGCCTACCTGAGCATTGTTTCTCACCATGTCCATCAGATCCAGTTCTCACGTTCTAACTTAATGGTTAACCATTTACTGGATTTAGGTTATTTTTTTATTTTTTTTGGCCTCTTCATCACACAAAATGTATGACATTGGTTTTGTGGATCACTTTTATGATACATTATGAATGAATTAATAAGTAAATTCTTTAATTAGGTTGAAATGTTTTTGTTCAAGTGTTAAATGCTGGAATGTAGACTGTATGTGTGTTTGTCACTATAGAGTGATGGTGGGCATGTTTACTGACGATCCATCATTATTTTAATGAGCAGGATAATTGCACAGCCTGCTTGTTAGGGGGGGCCGGGAAACGTCCTTGAGTGAATGTATGAAGGGTTGTTGGCGGGATTACACACAACATGAAGTGGATTTATTATATATGTTAGTGTGTTTGCGCATTGTTTCTCTCTGTCCAAGGACTTGTCACTGGGCATTTTGCCAGATGTGAGCCCTCTTTAAAGGCTGGATTTAATCAGCACACTGCATGATTCACACACACTTGCACCTGGTTGTAATACAGGTCTGCTCTTTAACCAGCTAGTTAAGAACTGGAGCTTTATTCTAATTTAGATAGTTAATCTCTTGTCCACAAAGTAAACGTGTTTTTGTAAATTTGTAAATTATAGAAAGATTATTGGAGTTAGGAAAATATAATTTTAGCTTTTCTACTTAGAAATGTCATGTTTAACACAATGCGTTATTTGCCTTTTCTTTGTAATTGTTTGTGAAATTTACTAGATATTTCTGAGCAAAGATTGTTTCTGCACCATGTTTTTTCCCCAGTGCAGTCTAAAAGTTATCCCCTGACAATTTTTTCATATTCTGATATTTGATATGAGTAGCTACTAAATGTATCCGTGATAAAAGAGCTGAGGTTAGTAAGGTGTTCCTGCAGACAAGAGATAAAAAAATGTTCATGACCTTGCAATGCAGTGTTCCTTAATGTCCAGTGATCTTTCTGAGTAGTAATGATACAATGCTTCCTCATATTCTTTATTTTTCCTTGCTCCCTTCTTCTCTTTCGCTTCTCTCTCTCTCTCTCTTATTCTCTCTCTAACAGTCTAAAAGACTCAGTCAGCAGTTCGGTTCACTGTCTGGCAAATGAGCTGTCCTATTGAAATAGAAGGGAGAGTGTTCCGTGTTGCAGAAAATGCTGCCACGGCAAGCCACACCAGAGAAAGAGAGAGGGGAAATTACTTGCTTGGACAAAGAAACATGAGAATGTCCTTTCACTAAAAATGTACCAATTTAGACTTGTGTTGGGTATATTACAACCTTCTTCCTTTCTCTCCATCTGCACTCATTATCATCTGTAGCTTACCTCACTCTCCGCACCTGTGCTGGAAAAAGTCTAGAAAAGTACATTTGTTCAGTTGATTATTATTATTTTTATTTTTATTTCTATTTTTTTTTTTTTTTGTCGAAAAATCCTTTCAGGGTTTGTAGTTGGATGGCTTCTTGGCTGAGCTAACAGTGTTTAGGTTTTTAAGAACTTAAAAAACTAATGGTGTTTTATGGTTGAGATGTCATCTCTAAGTATATTTTACAATTTTTATTATCTGATTAGTGACCTACAAATAGTAAAAAAAATTCTAAAACAGCCTATTTTTACTCAGGTTTGATCAAAAAAAAATAAAAAAAATAAATAAAAAAAAAAAAAAAAAATATATATATATATATATATATATATATATATATATATATATATATATATATATATATATATACACACACAGTGGGGATCGAAAGTTTGGGTACCCCTTGCAGAATCTGTGAAAATATGAGTAATTTTCCAAAAAAATAAGAGAGATCATACTAAATGCATGTTATTTTTTATTTAGTACTGTCCTGAGTAAGATATTGTACATAAAAGATATTAACATTTAGTCCACAAGACAAACGAATTGCTGCAAAGCAGAGAAAGGGGAGGTAACAATTCTCGTTGCAACGTCACAACGAGAGATTCAAAATCTCGATTTACACCGATTCAAATTTCTAGAAACTTGGGGACCATATACAGGCTAGGGGAACTCATATTTATCTTAAAAAACCTCAGAAAGTGAAATTTTCATGTCATAGGACCTTTAATACTTAATTTTAAAAAAGGAAATACAGATTTTTTTTGTTTTAAATGTATATATTTCTTATTTGTTTTTTATTTTTTAAATAGGCTACTTGTGAAAGATTCTCCACACAATTGTTAAACATATTCTTTCTTATCCAGGGAAATTTAAATAATTTTTTTCAAACTTTTTTTTTTTTTTTTTTTTGTTAATGTTAACAGATGGAGCTATCTGTGAGTATTACCATTGATGTATGCAACACCTAATCTGACCCTTTTGGTGGTGAATAGGTCCAGGGCCGTTCAACCGATGCTCTTGTTGTGTGGTCCTGCTTAAAGTCCTCATTAACAGGGCTTGTCATGGGACAGGCAGTGTGCTGCATGAGAGAGTTTGAATCAGCCTGAATTGAATTCATAATTGTGCCTAGCTGAAGGGGAGATTTGTGAAGCAAGTCAGGGTTCATTGTTCGAGATGTGTGAGTCCAGTGGAGGGTGTAAGGGAACTCACACTAATGTAATCAAAGCTGTTTGAGAGGGTTAATTGGGAAGGAGGGGAAAAGATGGTGTCTGAGAGTGTGACCGACCTTTTAGAGTAAGTTGCAACTCCATTTGGCTAAATTAAAAAAAAGATGACTTGGTGGGACGACTCTGAGTCCAGAATGAATCAAGGGTCAAGTACAAGTCGAGTCAGAGTCCAACTAGACAATACTGTATGTATTTAAAATTATTTTAACCTTTACAACTAGTAAAGGCAATGTAGATTTAAATTTAACAAAAGCAAACTTTTATTGCATCTTGCCATTTTGATTTTCTTTCATTTCAAATCATCTCATAATTAGTGTCCTGCTCAGCAAATTTAAAGTCAATTAATAGAAGTTATAGGTAACGTGATTTCTGTATTGTGACCTATTTCAGAGTGAAACAGCTGGAATGTGAAAAATTATTTGGCAGGACTTTATGATATAAGTAAATGTATAAATTCAAGCTGTGTGGTAACTGTGGTGGCTTGGTGAATAAGACCTGAAGAGCAGAAAATGCACCTCTTATCTCTTTATGTGGCTGTGTGGGTTTTACATAATGGGTGGTTAGACTTTAATCAGGCTAGAGGGCATTTCAATTTTTTTTTTTTTTTTTTTTTTTTTGTGGATAAAAATGAGAATCAAAGCTAGAAGTAAAAAAAATATATATATATATATTTGCATTACCACATCAAAAGTAAAACCTTCTCAGTCTTGCTTCTCAAAATTGGAAGCAGAAGGATAAATAAATATATTAATCAAAAACACAAATTAAATAGTTTTTTTTTTCTTCTTTCAGATTGGTCTGTATAGTATATACCAGTGATTCTCAACTGGTGGGTCGCGACCCAAAAGTGGGTCGCAGACCTGTTTTGGGTGGGTCTCGGTAAGCTGGTCAAAAAAAAAAAAAAAATGTAATGTGCGTCTTATGTTTGATTGTCCTTTTATTTTAAAAAGGGTTTATTTTGACAGGCATTCGTCAGAGATGGTAACCTTCCTGTGTCGTTTTGACATTCAGATTTGAGATGGCGAAGCGCAAATATGACCCAAACTTTTTAAAGATTTTCGTACATTGAGGATAAAAATTGATAGAAACCCCAGTGTGTGCTTTGTAGTGAAGTGCTTGCCAATGAGAGCTTGAAACCGTCCAAACTGAAGCGCCATTTAGAAACAAAACTTCCCGTATCGAAAGACAAGCCGGTGGAGTTTTTTCAAAGACATTTTTATGAGCTCAAAAAATTAATTAGTTTCTTATTAATTTGCTCTGAATAGAGTAAAAATATCTTGTTATGTGGCCTTATTTATTTAATTAACTTTTGTACATGCGGTTGTCAGGGTCCAGTTACTCATTAAGCTCTGAAATGCACTTTGTACGGGATAATATATGTATGTATGTACGTTAGGGTTATGTTTTTAAAAAGATTATATATGAGTTTTTTCAACAGTTATTTTTGAATAAATAAATTTTGTTGGTTGAATTCTAAAAAAGTGGGTCGCGACTTAATGACCATGCTAAAATGTGGGTCCCAGGGTGGGACCAGTTGAGAACCCCTGGTATATACTACTTCAGAAATAACCTACAACATACATTTAATGAAGTTATAAAAATAAAAGAATGAAGAAATTGCATAATCTTCACTGTATGCATAAAATATAAATGATTCTTATTAAAGCAACTAAAGTAATTCAGTCAAGAGCAGTAAGTGATTTTCTCTTTTTTATTTTGTTGTTTGATTAACATTAACGACACAGTCAATTGTGACTCATTTTGGGTGAATGCGCACAGAAACCTGGCAGGTTTTAAGTTCTGACAAGATGTGGAAAAACATGTGAATACTGAATGTCCTTTTTTGAAACAGTGCATTGTGTTTTGTTAACTTTGGAGCCCCGCACATGACATGCAGGAAAAAAAAAAAAATATTAGGCTAAATCGTGTGCACGATTTATTACTTTATTCCCTCAATGTACTAAAAAGTGCATGCAAAATACTATTTCGTTCACTCGAAAATAGTATGTGTGTGATTTAGCAAATCGAGGGAACACAATAGTAATCGTGTGCAGGTTTTAATACATTGAGGGAACGATTTATTTTTTTATTTGCATAATAAAATTTATTTTTTCTTGCTTGTCATGTGCGGTGATCCATAGTTAACTGTCCCTGGATTCAATTAAACTTGGAAATATAAGGCTGAAAGGCTCGAGTCTGAGTCAAGTCCGAGTAAAAATGCATCCAAGACAAGTTCAAGTACACTAAAAGTTGTACGCTAGTCTGGACTCAAGTTTGATTCTGAGTCTGAGTACCCCCAACTTATGAACTTGCCCTTTAAGACCTGACCTTGTAACTTGAAATGACCTGCTTTTGTAAAGAATTGCATACTTTGAAATTTATACTTTTAATGACGCATACAGGATATAATTTGGCCTAATTACTTTCCTTATATAATCATTCACTGCAAAACTTTACATGCAGACATTCAATAGCTCTGTTACACCTGCAGGCTTTAGCTTAATATGGTCATTAGTTCATTGATGAGCAACGACTCATGTTGGACTGGAGTCCAACATGCAATCAGAAGATTGATACTAATGGGTCGTCTCCAGATGTTGTAAAAAAAGAGAAAGAAACACAAGTGCAGATCTCTGTATTTGTTTTACCTCATATATCTGTGGGTCACCACAATTTCTATGATTTATACAATAATACCGAAGGGTCAAGGTTTAGCTGGTTAGTCTGCGCTAGTGAGCCCCTCCTGGAATGTGCCATAGCCACACCATTATAGAGGTAAAATACATCTTTCAATGACAGTATCCTATTGCTTTGTATGTGTAAATTGTAAATATTTAATTACATTTTAATTACATATTTAATTACAGTTTCATTGTCGATTTGAAGATTACATTTCTATTTTGTTATTATTATTATTATTATTATTATTATTATTATTATTATTATTATTATTATTATTATTATAGCTTGGCCCATTATTGTATACGTGTATAATGTATAAGGGAATTGCTTTGAAACTATATATATATATAAAAAAAGTAAAACGTGTACTAAACTGCATTCATTGACATTTCACTTTTTATTTGATTAGTGACCTATAAAATGCTCTATTCATTTTAAGGTATAAGTTTGGAGATCATGTGAAATAAAATTCTTACAATGTAAAATAACATCTGTACACTGTAATATTATTATTAATAATAATAATAATAATAATAATAATTTTACAGACATTTCCAATAACCGTAAAATACAACACAATGAAATGCTAAATTAAAAATCGAGTTAAAAACTAGAGAGAAAAGGAAAATTCCTTTGTATTAAAGGGGTCTTATGATGTTGCTAAAAATAACATTATTTGTTGTAATGAAAAGTGTTTATGTGGTTTAAGGAAGAAAAAAAAAACATTAATTTCTAAACTGTACATTATTGTTTCTCCTCTATGCCCCGCCTTTATGAAACAAGTTGTTTTTTACAAAGTTCATCGTTCTGTAAAGCGAGACATGCTCTAATGATATATATATATATATATATATATATATATATATATATATATATATATATATATATATATATATATATATATATATATATATATATATATATATATATTGCATTTTAAAAAATATTTATTTTATATTTCTACATGATAATCTTTTAAATTATAAGCTATTCATCAACTCATAAACACCTTTTGGTTTGGAAAACCCTGTCCTATCTCACTTGTGGCCCATAGTCTCCATACTATCGAAGCACTTTTTTTTTTTTTTTTTTTTTGTGACTTTGAGTTCGCCTGCAGAATCCTTCAGTTTTGTGCACATTCCTGTAAAGTTTCAATGAATTGTGATTAATTAATTCACCTGAACACTTATATTATTGCTAGTTTTATTTGTGTTGAGCTTTTCTCTTGACCTTGGAACATGACTGTTGTGAGAAGAAACCCCACCATCCCCAAAGACTTATCCCCTTAATTTAACCGCAGACCGAGGTGTTTCTCCAGCATCATCGGATCAATGAAAAGTAAATAGCCTCCACTTCTTGTTTCACAGCTCCGTATTGATCTTTCCTCAGCTTTGGCTTCCCCTGCTTCCCTGGCGTCTTATGTCTTTCAGCCCCAGGGACGATGCTGATTGCCAAAGATTGGTCGAGCTAACAAGCGCATGATGAGGAACCAGTTGGTTCTTCTTGCTTTCTCTCAGTTTTCGGAGGTCTTTGGGACAGGCATACACAAAAGGGAAGCTGATCTGTGGATGTATGCTGTCATTCTCTTGGAGTCTGCTTTTCTTCCTTGTTTTGACTTAGTTCAACCTGACAGGGAGCTTTGGAGGATTTTTGGGGTTCAAAATGAGTGGAATACCAGGAAATCAATGAAAGGATGTGTCCATGGATCGGAGCTGGTGGACTAAATTTGAACTCCCTTTCAGTTCTGGCCACTAACACATTCATCAGAGATTTCCATCAAGAAGTGGCCTATTGAGATCGTCACTTTTTGGTTTTACCGTTACATGTGGGTGAGTCTTAATGTTTTCTTGAGATCTGTCTTTTCCCATATATGATTAGCGATTTGGTGAGGGACAGAAAGAGTGAGGGACAATTCAAACACTCAACTCAACATCTAGTTGACAATAAGTAGATGGGGTTTGAAAGTTGAATGGTATTTACCCATAAATAAATACATGAATACATACATATGTTACTGTGCTCTTATGAAAGTATGAATGAAGCACACTTACACTGTTTAAAAATGTGGAGTCCATAACATATTTTTTTTTCTATTAATTAATGCATTAAATCAGCAAGACTTCTGAAAATAATGTATCACAGTTTCCCGATAAACAAATAAATAAAGCACAACTAATTTCAACTAATTGATAATGTTTCTTGATCACCAAAACAGCATATTATTAGAACAATTTCAGAACGATCATGTGACAAGACTGGAGTGATTTCTGCTGAAAATTCAGTTTTGCTATCGCAGGAATAAATTGCATTTTAAAATATATTCAAATAGAAATGAGTTACTTTAAATTGTAATGATATTTCACAATATTAAACTGTTTTATTACTGAGTAGTAGTGTACTTACTGCATGAAAGGCACTTGTTTCCAAACATCTCAATGTTTAAAAGGTCTCATTTAGACCCCCACTTTGTCAATTAAGACTTTTGTTCCTCTTTTCATGTCATATTCCAGGATTTGCCTGCCAGATGACAGTTGTAAGTACCCCTATTAGATAAAACCTCAGGGTGCCCTTAGCCTTGATTTGAGCACAATTAATGATCTATTATAGAGTGCTAAAGATGTTCAGTGCAGCTCTGGCTCACCTGCAATATTGAGTAGACAGCCAATTGTGGACTTGGTCAGGGCCTTGTAGAGGGGTTTGGAGTTTCCCTCAGGGATCTCATTTATTATTTGCAGATATTGATTTGACAGAAAGGGCCAGGCAAACTACTCTGGTGTTGACTTAGTCCTGACCCCTGGCTGTTAACATGCTCTCGGCTGACCAGTGCTGAGACTGTGATGTTTGCGGTTTGATCCACGACTCTTACGAGGCGAATATTTTCAATTGTTAAACTGTGGGAATCTCTCATATAAAAGATAGTCATTGAGTTGAAACCTATCTATCTATCTGTCTGTCTGTCTGTCTGTCTGTCTGTCCGTCCATTAAATCGTTTTATCCATCCATTCATTCATCCATCCGCATGTGTTATTGTTTATATGTGTATATCAATCTGTTGTTTGTTATCTGGCTCGGCTGTTCATCTTCAGTTCTCTCTTCACAGCAGTTCAATCAATGTACTGTTTGAGTACATGAATTACTCCGGGATATTGGTTTGTTTGAACTCAGAGGGAGTGTCAGCCACATTAAAAATTTTAACAGCTTAAGTCATTTGTGGATTAATGCTTATTGAAGACGTGAACCATTATAAACGATTCAGTTCGATTTGGTGAAATGGTTCAAAAAGATCCGGTTACATCGAATTATTCATATCACAAACTGCTTTGTTTTGAACTCTATCACAACAGACACGGAAGAGAAGAAAATGCTGAATAAAGTCATAGTTTTTGCTATTTTTGGACCAAAATGTATTTTTTTCGATGCTTCGACAACTTCTAACGGACCCTCTGATGTCAAATGGACCACTTTGATGATGTTTTTCTTAACTTTCTGGACATGGACAGTATACCGTACACACAGTTTCAATGGAGGGACTGAGAGCTCTCGGACTAAATCTAAAATATCTTAAACTGTGTTCTGAAGATAAACAGAGGTCTTACTGGTTTGAAACGACATGAGGGTGAGTTATTAATGACATAATTTTGATTATTGGGTGAATGATCCCTTTAAGACTGTAAAGAGAAAGTGAACATCCATACATTGTATGTGTTTGTGTGTGTGTATGGAGGGGGCAGCCAGTGTGCTTCTTGACCTCATGAATCCTTAGCCCTGAGTTCTGGGACCAATAAGCACCTTCCCACAGGCCCGCTCTGAGCCTTGGCTCAACCACAGCTTCTGGTAGAGCAATCCAACCCTAATTGGCATTTAATGTGATGTCTGGGCCTGAGGTGGAGGAGTGCTGGAGGAAGGAGAGTACCCAAACAAGCACTCAGGTTGAAACATTCATGATCCATAACATTCAGGACCTGAAATGGCACTTGAGGTCTCAGAGTTATATGGGACTCTCAAGGAAAAAAAAAAAATCTGTAGATTGTGTGGCTATTGCAACAAATTATAAAGGATGTTAAGGCTTCTATCTTTCTTTTTTTTTTCAAGTATAGTTTTTGCCATTGTTTTGTCTATTTCATGTTTGATATTTTCTTTCATATTATTATATTTGTATCATGATCTTGACCAGATAAGAAGAACTTTGTTGCTCTATGAAATGAATGGTAACAATTTTCCCATCCAGCACAGATGGATAACTCCCAATATCTTGGAGCACATGTGATTTTCCTTCATTCTTCCCTCCATTCTCTTCATTTACAGTCAGATTTAGGATCTTTCATAATACAGATGGTGAGTGTGTTGGGTGGGAATGATGAGGGAACTCTATGGGCTGGATTTTCCACTTGCAGGCAACTTCCACTTGCTAAAGAAATTGATTTTTGTGTGTGTGTGTGTGTGTTGCTTTTAGTCCCCATTACAATAACTAATTTTCCTATTTTAATAGCAATTCAATTTTTAATTTCCTATTCTAATACCAATTTATATCAGTTTATTTACTGGCATGTTGAATTAATTCAACGTTTATTGATAATGCAACTACAACTCCAAACATTTGGTGCTTTGGTCTGGTTCAAAAGAATGTATTTATTTATTTTGAAAAATCCAATTAAAATTTAATCAGATGGCAGTTAACATGTTTGACATCTCTAGAGTGTGAGCAAAATAATCTAGAAATATAAAACACTTCTCTATGTCATATATACCAAATTTCACATCTCCACAGTAATTGTTGTTTGGTCTGGGCATTTAGTTTTAAGGCATAAAAATGTCTTATAATATTAATTATTAGTAATCATGAAATGAACAGTGATACTGTATTTCCAGATTGGCTTGGGTTCCATGTTTGGACCCCTAATTACAACACTTTTTCTGTTGCTGTGTTGCTCTACATTTGCTCTCTGAAAAACATTTTTGTTCTCAACCTTTTTATATTGAAGTGAATTCTCACCAATATAGAATCCCCACACATACAAACCAACAAGATGCGCTTTTGGCACGCAATATTCTGCTTCTCGCTTTTGTCTGACTTTGTTGCCAAAACTGCTCGATACACTTTCAAAAGACTGTAACTCTATACCAAAACACTGTTCAAATTGACATTTTGGCTCATCACATCAATATAACACCTACTGTCTGAGCTTCCAATAACTTGCCTTTTTCCTTTCAGCAATATGCAAATCCCATACCATACCATTCAGACGGCACTGGGAATTTGATATACCTCACAAATAAGATTATTTTGATGTTTTAGGCCACATACCCGTCAAGTGTCAGCCAGCCACCATAACATTTGCTCATTCTCATCAATGTCGAAGCCAAACTGTTTTGCCCGTTAGCACCAGTGTTTGCATGGAAATGTTTCATTTCAACTTTCACGCTAGTTTTGAAAGGGAAAACAAATCAGGATGCGTTAGCATGTTTGATGGAGGATGTGTGTAACTGCAGTGACAACCGCCTGGACGCCAAGTGCCGGTTACCAGCAGTTCGCATTAAGTTACGCAAACACTAATTGGACAGAGTATCTGGCTCCACTTCACTGTCTGTTTTCCGTTTTGGCAGCCTCTCAGCAGCTAGCTCACTGCAGTTTCACTTGATTAGCCCCAAATGGGGAAAAAAAAGCTGGCTAATTTTGAAACTGTCAGAAGAAGAGAGGAACCTTCAGCTCAAACATACGTACGTTGGCATCGCACTTATTTTTGATTTCCGGATGTCCCTGAAAATTGATTTTCAGCTGTGTTTGCGTACATTGAGGCCAATCAAAGGTTTTGAATAATTGCTCCAGTATGATTTTCCAACATGAATTCACAGTGAAGAGCACACTGGCTTTTGCCAGAAACATTTGCTAGATATGACCTCACAAAATACCTTTCAAATGATTCCCAGTTGCGTTTAGGATGCCGTATTTTCTTTTGATTAGCTCCTAAATGAGCATGCATGCTTTTCTTAGTCCGCAAAGAATGACGAATTTAATACAAAATGCATGCTTCTGTATTTCTTCTTGTGGCCAGGTTTCTTGTCTACTTAACACATCTTTACTTTACACTTTCACACCACATTTGTCTCACTACTTATTCTCGCAAACGGGAGCTGCACAACAAGACCCACTGCTTTATGCTGTAACAGCGTAATAAAATGAGTGCACCATTACCGCCACTGCTCTTCTATACTTCATTTGGCAGGAGGGAGAAAATAATAAATTGGGATGAATTACAGTGCATCTACTTATCCCTCAGAGTCAAATTGTTCAGTAATGCTCCTAACAACCAGAAGAAGCTCTTTAGTGGTAATGCATGGCCGCTTTGTCTGAGGAAGACATCTCCTCCTGAGCATTGCCTTTGTGCACCGGTGAAATGTGGTTTTTCGTTTAGCACCCTAATGCATTACACTGTTTGTGGAGGAAGAAGCAGATTGATTGGGGAGGGCTGGGAGATTAATAACACGCACCTTTTGGTTATGACACCCATTGTTTCATAGATGCCCTGCAGAAGTGTGCTCCAAAAAATGCATCAGTGTGTAAAATATCGAGCCTGCAGTTTTTCATTACTCTCAGCGTCATAGGCGAATACGGCTAAACAGTAATAAACCGTTTCTTTTCTTTTCTTCCTTTTTTATCATTGAAAAATAATGTAGTGGGGTGAAACTGGCATGTGAAATCCACCCTAAAAACAACTGTCTTGTTTGGATGTGCGGTTGACACGGAGGTTGTGTCGCTTAATAAAAGTGTCAGATCCCAGACAGAGCTGAGGAGTCTTTCTTCCTGACAGCTAATGCAGAAAAATGAGCGACCCGTGGCCGTGTGCGCTGCAGGGAATCCCTGTAGGCTCTAACCTTGAGAGGAGGAAGCCCACGACACTCTTAGTTGAACTTGATGTCTAACACTGTTGAAGTCACTTTTTTTTTTTTTTTTTGCCTTCATTGATTAGTCTATTGCAAGGTCGGTTAAGAAGTGCACAATGTGGTAGCAGAAGCTTTGTGTCCTCTCAAAGTGATTTTGAGCAGTCCAGTCATGCTACACCCTCTATGTTTTCCCCTTATTCATTTTAAAAAGGCCACAAACAGGAAAGGACTGAGAGGCTGTTTTAGAGAAGGAAAAGTTAAACATTTCTGTCTGCTTTCTCCTGTGATTCTACTGAGCCCACTTGGACGCGAGGAGGAAACGGGATCATCCTTGACTTCCTCTTCTAGGATTATATAACACATCACACTGCGTTTTTGCTTCAGGCTGTTTTATATCCTGTGGATTCACTTGCCATGATATTCATAGCCTGCTGAGACAGTCTGGAGGGAAAAATGGGACTAGGAATTTTGGAGATGGGATGGTATGATTTCATGTTAGTAATGCATACAGTACAAGATACACAGAAACTTGTTTCCACCAATATAAATCAGCACTGCACAGCAACTAATATTGGTAATATTAACAATAATAATAATAATAATAATAAAGTTTCTGAGCACTGAACAAGCATATGAGAATGATTTCTGAAGCATCACGTGACACTTAAGGCCAGAGTAATTTGGTGAACATAGCAGACGTCTTCCAGGAATTGGAAGCGGCCGCATACTTTTGAATTGTGGTGTATAATATTTACTTGTACAAAACTGTAAAAGTCAGTACAGGTTATAAACAAACTCTTATTTTATTGTTACTAAAACTGTTGTTGTCTAGACTGTTAACATGAGATACAGATAGAATACAAATAACCACATTTTTTATTTATTATTATTATTATTATTATTATTTTGTTGTTGTTGTTGTTCCAGAAAGTGAATGAATCATAATAAAAATTTTGGACAATATACTTTATTCATGGGAAACCTGAGATTAAAATAGCGAAGACTTGATACAATTAAACGCTATTTTCTGGCACAACAGAGTTGATAATAATGGCATAATTATTAATAATAATTAGTCAAATAGCAAAACAATTTAATGTTAATCAG
>NW_020523802.1:0-17912 GCF_003368295.1 Carassius auratus | reverse complement strand
GCTCCCTATATGCATAGTATGCAGTCTTCGTAGGGCACCAACTCCCAGAGGGGGCACCATCCCAGTTGCTTCAAAAAAAACAAAAAAAAACATGCGCCATTCTCCCATCCGCGCTCGCGACCGCTCACACCTCATGTTTGCGGCTGAATGTTCGTAATTGATGGATGGACATCTATGCCTGGGTATAGGACATCAGCAATCCGCCACAGAGAAAAGAAAACTAAAGAAATAAATCAGGCATAAAGTTGTCTTGACATTGGACTTTCTAGAGTCTTCAAATTTAGGGCCGGTCTCTAAAGTTACATGTGATATTGTTATACACTTTTTCTAACGTCAGTAGCTTTGAAGAGAATGACTTACAGTCATAAAAACAACTGTAATTGTCATTAGGTGACAGCTATAATGCACAATTAAATTGAATGTTGAATTTATTACAACAAACTGTAAGTTATATGTAAATTATGCTACTTTTTTCACATGGGCTCAAATGCAAATTTGAGCTCAATAGCATTTGAGAAAAAGACTTGCAGTCATAAAACAATTGTAATGTGTTCTATAAGGTGTCAGCTACCATGCACACCTTTATACATTTTTTATAAATTTAAAATAAAGTGTTACTAAAGTTATATATATTGTCCTGTGTATTGTGATTTCAAAGTCTAGTTGGTCGGATTAACCCTTTTAACTGCCGCATCCCTTAAAGCTTTTGTCAGAGGGTTACTGTAAATGCTTATGCCCGCTGGGACAGTTATCTGATGCACCGGGGTGGCGTTGCACTGATTGGTGAGCCCGACATCGCTGCTTGCAGCTATATTTAGGGCCCGAGCACCGATGGTGTGAGGACCCTCTTGGAATTGCTCCGGTTTATTATTAGGGCCGAGCACCGAAGGTGTGAGGACCCTATTTGTATCTGCTTCGTTATTATTATTATTATTATTATTATTATTACGGTGCCAAATGAATCGCCTTTTTGAAGGCCGTAAACATACTCAAAAAGTGAGGAAAATTTGCACACACTCCGAACTGGCGAAAATTTACGTCTGATATGGGTTTCAGAAGTGGGCGTGGCAAAATGGCTCGGATAGCGCCACCTATACACGTTCAGCAGTGTGCGCCTCAAGCTACGTTTCACACACATGTATGAAAATCGGTACACACATGTAACACACCAAGACCTACGAAAAAGACTCTTGGAGCAAAATTCTAAACCCAACAGGAAGTCAGATATTTTTTATTTCATGAGGAAATTTTTTGTCATTTTGCCATTTCCATGCGTTGTATTTTAACGAACTCCTCCTAGAGATTAATTCAGATCAATACCAAATTTGGGTATGCCTAATCTAAAGGCCTTTGCGATGTTAAATTGCGAAGATCTTGAGTTTTCGTTCAAGTTCGTGTCCGTGGCGGCCTGGCGAATTTCGATGATTCGCCATGAAAAATGAAGTTGCTATAACTCAGACATACAATGTCCAATCTGCCCCAAACTTCACATGTTTGATGAGACTCCCAAACTGAACAGATTGACATGCCCATATTCAGTTATAGTCATAGCGCCACCTATTGGCAACAGGAAGTGTCATATTTTACGCTGCGAAGAACTACTCAGAGTAATTTTATGACATCAATGTATTTTTGAGGTCAGTCTAATCTAAAGGCCTGTGCGATGTTAAGTTGTGAAGATCTTGAGTTTTCATTAAAGGGCGTGTCCATGGCGCCGTCACGAAGTTCGATGTCTCGCCATGGGAATAAAAGATGTTATAACTCAGGCATAAAAATGTCCGATCTTCCCCAAACTGCACATGTGTGATAAGAGTCCTGGCCTGAACACATCGGAAGGCCAAAATTCCATCAGGTGTGGCAGAATGGCTCGATAGCGCCACCTATACACTTTCAACAGAGGGCGCCTCGAGCTATGTTTCACGTACATGTACAAAATCGGTATTCACATGTAACACACCAATACATACAAAAAAGTCTCTTGGTACGAAATCCGAATCCCAACAGGAAGTCGGTTATTTAGAATGTTCTCTGCGAAATTGGCGTCGTTTTTGCCATTTTCAGGGGTTGTACTTTAACGAACTCCTCCTAGAGATTTATTCAGATCAACACCAAACCCGGTCAGTGTAATCTTAAGCCCTTTGCGATGTTAAATTGCGAAGATCTTTAGATTTCGTTAAAGGGCGTGTCCATGGCGGCCTGACAAATTTCGATGTTTCACCATGAAAAAGGAAGTTGCTGTAACTCAGACATACAATGTCCAATCTGCCCCAAACTTCACATGTTAGATAAAACTTCTGCCCTTAACAGATCTACATGCCCACATTCAGTTATAGTCATAGCGCCACCTATTGGCAACAGGAAGTGACATGTTGTACGCTGCGACAAACTACTTCCTATAATTTTTTTGAGATTAACATATATTTTGTTGTCAGGCTAATCTAAAGGCCTGTGCAATGTTACATTTTGGAGATCTTGAGTTTTTGTTAAAGAGCGTTTCCATGGCGCCATGACAAAATTTGATGTCTTGCCACAGCAAGAGAAGTTGTTGTAACTCAAGCATAAAATGTTCAATCTTCCCCAAACTTCACATGTTTGATAAGAGTCCTGGCCTGAACACATCTGAAGGCCAATATTCCATTATAATGATAGCGCCACCTGCTGGCAACGGTAAGGTTGGCACATATATGGGATATACTTTGACGTATTCCACTTATATTTATGACATTAAATGCATATTTCTCACCGTTCACCTTTTACTAAGCAACTCGCTGGTGGTGAGCCCGGGTGCGAGGGCCCGTTCATCGCTGCTTGCAGCTTTAATTATTATTATTATTATTCTTCTTCTCTAAGATGAATCGCATTTTGAGGGCCTAAACATGCTCGAAAAGTCATGAAACTTTGCACACACCTCAGAACTGGCGAAAATTTACGTCTGATATGGGTTTCAGAAGTGGGTGTGGCAAAATGGCTCAACCAGCGCCACCTATACACGTTCAACGGTGTGCGCCTCGAGCTACGTTTCATGTACATGTATGAAAATCGGTATACACATGTAACTCTCCAATACCTACAAAAAAGTCTCTTGGAGCAAAATCCGAAACCCAACAGGAAGTCGGTTATTTCTAATATTATGAGCAAATTTTGTGTCATTTTTGTCATTTCCATGCGTTGTATTTTAACGAACTCCTCCTAGAGATTAATTCAGATCAACACCAAATTTGGTATGCCTAATCTAAAGGCCTTGCGATGTTAAATTGCGAAGCTTTTGAGTTTTCGTTGAAGGGCCTGTGTGTGGCGGCCTGGCGAATTTCGATGATTCGCATGAAACAGGAAGTTGCTATAACTCAGACATACCAATGACCAATCTGCCCCAAAACTTCACATGTTTGATGAGACTCCTGACCTGAACAGATTGACATGCCCATATTCAGTTATAGTCATAGCGCCACCTATTGGCAACAGGAAGTGACATATTTTACGCTGCGACGAACTACTCCTAGAAATTTTATGACATCAATGTCTTTTTTGTGGTCAGTCTAATCTAAAGGCCTGTGCGATGTTAAATTGTGAAGATCTTGAGTTTTCGTTAAAAGGGCGTGTTCCATGGCGCCTGTCAGAAGTTCGATGTCTCGCCATGGGATAAAGAATGTTATAACTCAGGCATAAAATGTCAGATCTTCCCCAAACTTCAAATGTTGATAAGAGTACTGACCTGAACACATCTGGAGGCCTAATATTCCATCGGGTGTGGCAAAATGGCTCGATAGCGCCACCTATACACTTTCAACGGAGTGCGCCTCGAGCTAATGTTTCACATACATGTACAAAAATCGTAAACACATGTAACACACCAATACCTACAAAAAAAGTCTCTTGGTACGAAACCCGAATCCCAACAGGAAGTCGGTTATTTTAATTTTCCCTGCAAAATTGGTGTTGTTTTTGTCATTTTCAGGGGTTGTATTTTAACGAACTCCTCCTAGAGATTTATTCAGATCAACACCAAACTTGGTCAGTGTAATCTAAAGCCCTTTGCCATGTTAAATTGCGAAGGAATTGAGGTTTCGTTAAAGGGCGTGTCCATGGCGGCCTGACAAATTTCGATGATTCGCCATGAAAAATGATGGTGCTATAACTCACACATACAATGTCCAATCCGCCCCAAACTTCACATTTTGGATAAGACTCTACACCTGAACAGATCTACATGCCAATATTCAGTTATAGTCATAGCGCCACCTATTGGCAACTGGAAGTGACATATTTTACACTGTGACAAACTACTCCTAGAAATTTTATGACATCAATGTCTTTTTTGTGGTCAGTCTAATCTAAAGACCTGTGTGATGTTCAGTTGTGAAGATCTTGAGTTTTTGTTAAAAGGCATGTCCATGTCGCCATGACGAAGTTCGATGTCTCGCCATGGGAATAAAAGATGTTATTACTCAGGCATAAAATGTCCGATCTTGCCCAAACTTCACATGTGTGATAAGGGTCCTGGCTTGAACACATCTGAAGGCCAATATTCCATTATAACGATAGCGCCACCTGCTGGCAACAGGAAGATTGGCACACATATGGAATAAACTTTGATATATTGCACTTATATTTATGAGTTTAAATGCATATTTCTCAACGTTCACCTTTTTACTAAAGCCACACGATGGCGGTGAGCCCGGGTGCGAGGGCCCGTTCATCGCTGCTTGCAGCTTTAATTATTATTCTTCTTCTTCTTCTCCAAAATGAATCACATTTTTGAGGGCCTAAACATGCTCGAAAAGTCATGAAACTTTGCACACACCTCAGAACTGGCGAAAATTTACGTCTGATATGGGTTTCAGAAATGGGTGTGGCAAAATGACTCAACAGCGCCACCTATACACGTTCAACGGTGTGCGCCTCGAGCTACGTTTCATGTACATGTATGAAAATCGGTATACACATGTAACTCTCCAATACCTACAAAAAAGTCTCTTGGAGCAAAATCCGAAACCCAACAGGAAGTCGGTTATTACTAATATTATGAGCAAATTTTGTGTCATTTTTGTCATTTCCATGCGTTGTTTTTTAACGAACTCCTCCTAGAGATTCATTCAGATCAACACCAAATTTGGTATGCCTAATCTGAAGGCCTTTGCGATGTTAAATTGCGAAGCTTTTGAGTTTTCGTTAATGGGCGTGTCCGTGGCGGCCTGGCGAATTTCGATGATTCGCCATGAAACAGGAAGTTGCTATAACTCAGACATACAATGTCCAATCTGCCCCAAACTTCACATGTTTGATGAGACTCCTGACCTGAACAGATTGACATGCCCATATTCAGTTATAGTCATAGCGCCACCTACTGGCAACAGGAAGTGACATATTTTACACTGCGATGAACTACTCCTAGAAATTTTATGACATCAATGTATTTTTGTGGTCAGTCTAATATAAAGGCCTGTGCGATGTTAAGTTGTGAAGATCTTGAGTTTTCATTAAAAGGCGTGTCCATGGCGCCGTCACGAAGTTCGATGTCTCGCCATAGGAATAAAAGATGTTATAACTCAGGCATAAAATGTCCGATCTTCCCCAAACTGCACATGTGTGATGAGAGTCCTAGCCTGAACACATCTGAAGGCCAACATTCCATCAGGTGTGGCAAAATGGCTCGATAGCGCCACCTATACACTTTCAACAGAGTGCGCCTCGAGCTATGTTTCACGTACATGTACAAAAATCGGTATACACATGTAACACACCAATACCTACAAAAAAGTCTCTTGGCACGAAATCCGGATCCCAACAGGAAGTCGGTTATTTAGAATTTTCCCTTCAAAATTGGTGTTGTTTTTGCCATTTTCAGGGGTTGTACTTTAACAAACTCCTCCTAGAGATTTATTCAGATCAACACCAAACCTGGTCAGTGTAATCTTAAGCCCTTTGCGATGTTAAATTGCGAAGATCTTTAGATTTCGTTAAAGGGCGTGTCCATAGCGGCCTGACAAATTTCGATGTTTCGCCATGAAAAAGGAAGTTGCTGTAACTCAGACATACAATGTCCAATCTGCCCCAAACTTCACATGTTAGATAAAACTTCTGCCCTTAACAGATCTACATGCCCACATTCAGTTATAGTCATAGCGCCACCTATTGGCAACAGGAAGTGACATGTTTTACTCTGCGAAAAACTACTCCTATAATTTTTTTGAGATTAACATACATTTTGTGGTCAGTCTAATCTAAAGGCCTGTGCAATGTTAACTTTTGGAGATCTTGAGTTTTTGTTAAAGGGCGTTTCCATGGCGCCATGACAAAATTTGATGTCTTGCCACAGCAAGAGAAGTTGTTGTAACTCAAGCATAAAATGTTCAATCTTCCCCAAACTTCACATGTTTGATAAGAGTCCTGGCCTGAACACATCTGAAGGCCAATATTCCATTATAATGATAGCGCCACCTGCTGGCAACGGTAATATTGGCACATATATGGGATATACTTTGATATATTCCACTTATATTTAGGACATTAAATGCATATTTCTCAACGTTCACCTTTTTACTAAAGCAACACGATGGCGGTGAGCCCGGGTGCGAGGGCCCGTTCATCGCTGCTTGCAGCTTTAATTATTATTATTATTAGGGCTCAAGCCCGAAGGGGCGAAGAGCCCTATTGTTCTTCTAAGGATTATTCTTCTTATTATTATTTTTTTTATTTTTTATTAAACCTTCCGGGGTTTTTTGGAGGCCTTAACATGCTCAAAAACTCTTGAAAATTGGCACACACATTGGAATCTGCGGCCATCAGGACGCCACAGAGACTGGGACCCGGGCGTGGCACAGGGGCTCTACAGCGCCCCCTGGAACACAGTCAGAAATCTTGAACCATAGCTCACACACACTTTCATGTATTTATATGAAACTCAGTACACTTATAGATCTCATTGAGCCGAACAACTTTCGCACTCTATGTCATAGGCTCCGCCCAACAGGAAGTCAGCTATTCAGGGCTGTTTAAAAAAGCATGCTCTGGAATTTGAAATACTCCTCATAGGTCTTTTACCTGTTGCCACCAAACTCGGTGAACATGATCTCAAGACATTGGGGATGGAAAAATTGCGAGGGGATTTTTGATATCTCGAACGGTTTGCCCGTGGCGAGGCGTTGGAAATTATGGCGAGAAATGAGAAACAGGAAATGTCTAATAACATCCACATACATTTCCTGAATTTGATCAAACTTCATTGGTTTGTTCGTTGTATGATACCGATCGTATATATGTGACTATTAAGAGTCAACATTATAGCGCCACCAACTGGCAGCAGGAAGTGTGTCATTTTCCAAATGCTTTGAATTCAGCATCTTATTTTTACTCTATTTACTTAAAACTTCATCAGAATAATGACAAAACACGGCCGATGTAAATCTGTTGTGGGGATATTGATATCTGATATAGTGTTGCCATGGCAACGTGTCAAACTTGAATGTTCTGTTATGGTGAGTTTGAGGCAGACAACAAGCTCAGATTTACATGAAACTCAAAACACATATCAGTATTAGTGATAGCTAGACAATGGCAAAAGCTTTTAAAAGGGCGTGAAGGAGGCACTCTATAGCGCCACCTTTTGTCAAAAGTGGGGGGGTTAGTTTTAGCTACAGACACCAAACTTGGTACATAAATTGTTCTTTTCAAGACGGACAACTTTCTAATTCACAGTCATCAGCTACGACCAACAGGAAGTCGGCTATTTTGATTTGAATATTTAAATTGAGCTCTGATTTAATGCATACTCCTCACAGGAAATGTTCACTATACTCACCAAACTTTGTCTACATGTTGAAAAAACATTGAGGAACTTAAATTGCGAACGGATTTTGGTTAGCTTGAACGGTTTTGTCGTGGTGATTTTTTGAAATGACAGTAAAAAGGGAATCATTAATTGTCTTGTATTTTTAAATTGCAGCTTCCAAACACTTAAAAAAAAAAAATCATACAGAGATCAAATCATTCTGAGGACATATGCATAGTTTCATGACTTTACAACACTGTATGATTAAAAGAAAATTAAAAAACTGTCAGACATCTCAACTCACTCTGTCCCTCTGTTTGAGGAATGTATGTGTGCTGACTGAGTGTGTGTGTGTGTGTGTGTGTGTGTGTGTGTGTCTGTGATTGGGGGATGGGCATGAGCTGAGTGGCAGACACAATGAGAGAGAGAAGAGAGAGAGAGAGAGAGAGACTTAATCATCTCTTTAATCACCAGAAAAAAAAAATTATTTTAAATTGTTATTTTTTGTTGCTTTTGCTAACATTGCTGTTTTCATTACAGCTTAAGAAATCTCTTAGGCCTTATCCTTTTCTGACAGTTTCAGGAATTAAAAACAAAATTCTAAAAATACTTATTTGTGCTGCAAATAATAATTTCAATCTCATTTGATACTGACCTATTCCATCCTGTGACATGACATTTATCTTAATTTACATAATCTCATGGATGTAACAGTAAAACTGTTCAGCTCACAGATGAAGACTAAGCTGTAATGCAAGCAGAACTTTCACAAATGCTTGTAAGTCATTAAAGGATTTTATAACACTGTAAAATAATGTCTAATTTGTTAACATTAGTAAATGCATTGGTAACACTTTATAATAACTGCACTCATTAGTAAATAGTCAGTTCATGCTTTATAAAGCCTTGTCCCAACTTAAATAGTCAGTAATAAGCAGCTTATAAATACAGCTATAAATAGCTTGTTCTTGGTTTATAAGCACATTTATTAAAAAGGAGAGTAAAGGGTCAGTTATCTTCCTATGAAAAATAAAAAAAATGAAAATAAACAAACAACAACACAGATTGATACAGAACTCAGAAATTTTATTGTGGATTTATGATAAACTCAGCCTGTAAATGAATCATACTCCTCCAAGAAGACACAAGTAGTTCACACCAAACTTTTTCAACATGATGCCAATATACTGAAGATGTTAAATTGTGAATGGGTTAAGGATACCTTAAATGGTGTGGCCATACCTATTTATTAAAGTAACATAAAAAAATACAATAGTTATTTTACTATATCTTTAACATTCTTCATTCCAACTCTTCATAATTTTTTATATACGTAGAAGTCATCATTTGAAAGAAGCACAGCAAGTTTCATAGCTTTATCATTTTCAAGAGCCAGCTTAAAATTAAAACTATCATAACATATAAATCAAGCTTGCAATTCTTAGTACCAATAATGGCCACCAGATGGCGATATATGATTACTTTTAAATAATTATTGTAGAAACAAGTATGATTTAAATCATTTATAGAAATCTTTCAAAGAAAAATAATATGTATTTTACTGATAAAATGACCCTCACTTAATTAGAATAATATGCTGAAGTATTGTGAAATACTGTGTATTAAGAATAATTCTTTATAGGCTTTATGGACAGATAAGTTTGGAGTGACTCTTGAAGGATCAGCACCACATCCTCTTTTACCACTGTTTAAAGAATTTATCTTACAGAACAGGTGCGAATTAATTTTGGATAGCTTGAATGGTTTTGTCATGGTGATTTTTTGAAATAACAGTAAAAAAGGAACCAGTAAATGTCTTTTATTTTTTTAAGTGCAGCTTCTAAACACTTCAACAAAATGTACACATAGAAGACAAGTCATTCTGAGGAAATATGCATAGTTTCATGACTATACAACACTATATGGATGATAGAAAATTAAAAAAACTACCATACATCTGATGTCACTCTGTCCCTCTGGGTAATGTGTGTGTATGTGTGTGTGTGTTTGTGTGTTAAGTGTGTGTGTGTTAAGTGTGTGTGCTGAGTTTGTGTGAATGTGTGGGAGAGGGGATGGGCTTGGTGTCAGAGAGAGAGAGAGAGAGAGAGAGAGAGGGAGGGAGACTTAATCATCTCTTTAATCACCAGCAGAAAAAAAAGCAATTTTGTGTTGTTGTTGTTTTTTCATCATTACAGCTTAAGAAATATCTTAGGCCTCAACATCAACTGTTGCTAGCCTACTCCCAAAATGAATAGTCATTAGTAAGCATTTTATAAATACAGCTATAATTAAATTGTTCATGGTTTATATGCATATTTATTTTGAGGAGATTAAAGGCTGTAATCTTCCTAAAAAAAACAAAAAAAAAAAAACAAACAAACACAGAACTCAGAAACATTTATTTCAAGATGCAATAAAAGAAAACTGTACACTATATATATATATATATATATATATATATATATATATATATATATATATACAATTGCATAAGTTTATATATTTTTTTTTTTATCAAGTGTACAGCTAATAATAATAATAATAATGCATTTTATTTAAGGCGCCTTTCAAACCACTCAAGGTCACCGTACAACAAGTAACAACAGTAACAATATTAAAACAAAAAATAACAGCAAATAACAATGTCAATAAAAAAACACAATAATATTAGAATAGCACAACATATTGTGGAATACTATATTAAGACTTTATATATAGGCTTTATGAACAGATAGGTTTTGAGAGATTCTTGAAGTACTAGCATCACCTCCTCTTGTACGACGGTTTGAGGAATATATCTTCCAGATAGTACCGCCGCTCCCTATATGCAGAATACGCAGTCTTCGTAGGGCACCAACTCCCAGAGGGGGCACCATCCCAGTAGCTCAAAAAAAAATAAAACATGCGCCATTCTCCCATCCGCGCTCGCGACCGCTCGGACATTTGCGGATGAATGTTCGTAATTGATGGATGGACATCTATGCCCGGGTAAAAGATATCAGCAATCCGGCACAGAGAAAAGAAAAATAAAGTAAAAAACAAAACAAAAACAGGCATAAAGTTGGCTTGACATTGGACATTCGAGAGTCTCAAATTTAGGGACCGTCTCTAAAGTTACATGTAATATTGTTATACACTTTTCTAACGTCAGTAGCATTTGAAGAGAATGACTTACAGTCATAAAAACAACTGTAATTGTTCATCTAGGTGACAGCTATAATGCACCATTAAATTGAATGTTTGATATTTATTAAAACAAACTGTAAGTCATATGTAAATTATGCTACTTTTTCACATGGGCTCAAAAGCAAATTTGAAGCTCAATAGCATTTGAGGAGAAAGACTTGCAGTCATAAACCAATTGTAATGTGTTCATTTAGGTGTCAGCTACGATGCACAACTTATACATTTTTTATATATATTAAAATAAAGTGTTACTAAAGTTATATATATTGTTCTGTGTATGTGATTTCAAAGTCTAGACGGGTCGGATTAACCCTTTAACTGCCATATCCCTTAAAATTTGATTGCCAGAGGGTTACTGTAAATGCTTATGCCCGCTGGGCACAGTTTTCCCGATGCCACCGGGGTGGTGTTGCACTGACGGCTTGAGCCCGCCATCGCTGCTTGCAGCTATATTTATTATTATTATTATTCTTCTCCAAAATGAATCGCATTTTTGAGGGCCTAAACATGCTCGAAAAGTCATGAAACTTTGCACACACCTCAGAACTGGCGAAAATTTACGTCTGATATGGGTTTCAGAAGTGGGTGTGGCAAAATGGCTCAACAGCGCCACCTATACACGTTCAACGGTGTGCGCCTCGAGCTACGTTTCATGTACATGTATGAAAATCGGTATACACATGTAACTCTCCAATACCTACAAAAAAGTCTCTTGGAGCAAAATCCGAAACCCAACAGGAAGTCGGTTATTACTAATATTATGAGCAAATTTTGTGTCATTTTTGTCATTTCCATGCGTTGTATTTTAACGAACTCCTCCTAGAGATTCATTCAGATCAACACCAAATTTGGTATGCCTAATCTGAAGGCCTTTGCGATGTTAAATTGTGAAGCTTTTGAGTTTTCGTTAATGGGCGTGTCCGTGGTGGCCTGGCGAATTTCGATGATTCGCCATGAAACAGGAAGTTGCTATAACTCACACATACAATGTCCAATCTGCCCCAAACTTCACATGTTTGATGAGACTCCTGACCTGAACAGATTGACATGCCCATATTCAGTTATAGTCATAGCGCCACCTACTGGCAACAGGAAGTGACATATTTTACACTGCGATGAACTACTCCTAGAAATTTTATGACATCAATGTATTTTTTGTGGTCAGTCTAATATAAAGGCCTGTGTGATGTTTAAGTTGTGAAGATCTTGAGTTTTCATTAAAAGGCGTGTCCATGGCGCCGTCACGAAGTTCGATGTCTCGCCATAGGAATAGAAGATGTTATAACTCAGGCATAAAATGTCCGATCTTCCCCAAACTGCACATGTGTGATAAGAGTCCTGGCCTGAACACATCTGAAGGCCAACATTCCATCAGGTGTGGCAAAATGGCTCGATAGCGCCACCTATACACTTTCAACAGAGTGCGCCTCGAGCTATGTTTCACGTACATGTACAAAAATCGGTATACACATGTAACACACCAATACCTACAAAAAAGTCTCTTGGTACGAAATCCGAATCCCAACAGGAAGTCGGTTATTTAGAATTTTCTCTGCAAAATTGGCGTTGTTTTTGCCATTTTCAGGGGTTGTACTTTAACGAACTCCTCCTAGAGATTTATTCAGATCAACACCAAACCTGGTCAGTGTAATCTTAAGCCCTTTGCGATGTTAAATTGCGAAGATCTTTAGATTTCGTTAAAGGGCGTGTCCATGGCGGCCTGACAAATTTCGATGTTTCGCCATGAAAAAGGAAGTTGCTGTAACTCAGACATACAATGTCCAATCTGCCCCAAACTTCACATGTTAGATAAAACTTCTGCCCTTAACAGATCTACATGCCCACATTCAGTTATAGTCATAGCGCCACCTATTGGCAACAGGAAGTGACATGTTTTACGCTGCGACAAACTACTCCTATAATTTTTTTGAGATTAACATATATTTTGTGGTCAGTCTAATCTAAAGGCCTGTGCAATGTTAACTTGAGTTTTTGTTAAAGGGCGTTTCCATGGCGCCATGACAAAATTTGATGTCTTGCCACAGCAAGAGAAGTTGTTGTAACTTAAGCATAAAATGTTCAATCTTCCCCAAACTTCACATGTTTGATAAGAGTCCTGGCCTGAACACATCTGAAGGGCAATATTCCATTATAATGATAGCGCCACCTGCTGGCAACGGTAAGATTGGCACATATATGGGATATACTTTGATATATTCCACTTATATTTAGGACATTAAATGCATATTTCTCAACGTTCACCTTTTTACTAAAGCAACACGATGGCGGTGAGCCCGGGTGCGAGGGCCCGTTCATCGCTGCTTGCAGCTTTAATTAGGGCCCGAGCACCGATGGTGTGAGGACCCTCTTGGAATTGCTCCGTTTATTATTATTAGGGCTCAAGCCTGGAGGGCGAGAGCCCTATTGTTTTCCTTAGGATTATTTGTTATTATTAGGGCTCAAGCCCAAAGGGCGAGAGGCCTATTGTTTTCCTTAGGATTATTTTTTATTATTATTATTATTATTATTATTATTATTATTATTTTTTTCCAACGTCTCGGGGGCTTTTGGGGCCCTTAACGTGCTTAAAAAGTCTTGAAAATTGGCACACAGATTGGAACCTGCGGCCATTAGGGCCGGGCAGAGACTGATACACGGGCGTGGCACAGGGGCTCTACAGCGCCCCCTGGAATATGGAGGGCCATATATCATACATTCTTGCTCGTAGACGAATGAAACTCGGTACACATATAAATCTCATCAATCCAAACAACTTTTGTATTGCATATCATAGGCTCCGCCCAACAGGAAGTTGGCTATTTAGGGTTTAGTATTCAAATTTTTCGTCAAAGTTGTGGGGGCTTTTGGGGTCCTTAACATACTCAAAAACTCTTGAAAATTTGCGCACACTTTGGAATCTGTGGCCTTTAGGAGCCTGCAGAGGCTGGGACCCGGGCGTGGCACAGGGGCTCTACGGCGCCCCCTGGAACACAGTCAGAAATGTTGATGTATAGCTCACACATACTTGCACATATTCATATGAAACTCAGTACACATATAGATCTCATCGTGCTGAACAACTTTCGTATTGCATGTCATAGGCTCCACCCAACAGGAAGTCAGCTATTTAGAGTTATGTAAAAAGTGCACGCTCTGGAATTTGAAATACTTGTCATAGGTTTTTTTCTCGATTGCCGCCAAACTCGGTCAACATGATCTCAAGACACTGGGGATGAAAAATTGCCAGGGGATTTTTGATATCTCGAACGGTTTGCTCGTGGCGAGGCGTTGAAATTATGGCGAGAAATGAGAAACAGGAAGTGTCTAATACCGTCCACATACATTTCCTGATTTTAATCAAACTTCATCAGATTATTCGTTGTATGATGTCGATCGCATATATGTGACTATTAGGAGTCAAAGTTATAGCGCCACCAACTGGCAGAAGGAAGTGTGTCATTTTCAAAATGATTTGAATTCAGCATCTTATTATTACTCGATTTGCTTCAAACTTCATCAGAATAATGTTAAAACACAGCCGATATAAATCTGCAAGGGGGATATTGATATCTAAAAAATTGTTGGCCGTGGCAACATGTCAAACTGGAATACTTCTCAGGTGATTTTGAGGCAAATAACATACTTAGAATTTCACAAAACTCTGAACACACATCAGTATTTCTGATAGGAACTTAAATTGTGAATGGATTTTGGATAGCTTGAATGGTTTTGCCGTGGTGATTTTTTAAAATGACCTTACAAAGGGAATCATTATTGTATTTTTAAATTGCAGCTTCCAAACACGTCAAAGAATTTTTTCATACAGATGAAAAAGTCATTCTGAGGAAATATGCATAGTTTCACGACTTTACAACACTGTATGGATAACAGAAAATTAAAAAACTGTCAGACATCTCATCTCACGCTGTCCCTCAGTTTGAGTATATGTGCTTCAGACTTCCATTGTCTGAGAGAAATAGCGCCCCTACAGGTTCAATTCCCGAACTTTTACTTTCACTTTTAAATCGGTTAAAAATACAAACAAATACTTAGATTTAATTCACACTGACAAGCTAAACCAACATATCTGATTATTACCGGTTCAGGGCTCATGGATAAATTATTTCTGGCCAGAGATACGTGAGAAATAGGAGAGATGAATCACCGCTGTGATCACGAGCGTCTGGAGTAAAGAGCTCAGAGAAAACGAATTTATTCCTGTTTTAAAGCTTTTAAAAATAAATTATTACAGCGATATCACACAATCAACCAATTAGAACACACCAAGAGCTAAATTCAGATGTTTTTGAACTGTTTGTGTGAAAATGAAATATTTGCGCTGCCTATCTGAAATCACTGCCTCCGATCAGCGCGTACAGTGTCGAGCTCAAAACAAACGAATTTATTCTTGTTTAAGAGCTTTTTTAAATAAAATATTACCACAAATGCACACAATAAACCCATTGTAACACTACAAGAGCTAAATGCAGGTGTTTGTGACCTGTTTAAGTGTGCAAGACTATTTGAAAGCGCGACTGGCAGAATAACATGTATCTCTCGAGCTGCAGGATTCTGCCTTTCGTCGTACGAACGAACACATCACGGACAAGATTATTTCAAAACACATAATAGCTTGGCGAATATAAACGAAAACAGCCACGTGAACATAAACTGGATCTACTGGATTTGAATATTAAAGTGACCACATTTACCACTTGCTTCTGTCTTCAATTTTAATCTATATAAAAAAGGAAACTCATTCGACTTGGCTGCTTTTTTAATGTGTGCGTATTTATTTATTTACCTTTTTATACATTTTGTATAATTTCATAGTTTGTGTATTACAATTATGAAAACAAAAATAAATTTAGCCACTCACATAGAAATAGCTTAGGCCTTAACCTTTTTCTGTCAGTTTTAGGGATTTTTAAAAATCCTAAAAAAAACTTATTTGTGCTGCAAATAATAATTTCAAACTCATTTGATACTGACCTATGACATCCTGTGACATTATATTTATTTGAATTTACATAATCTCATAGATGTAACAGTAAATCTGTTCAGCTCACAGATCAATACTAAGCTGTAACGCAAGCAGAACTTTCACAAATGCTTATGAGTCATTTAAGGATTTGATAACACTGTAAAATAATGTCTAATTTGTTAACATTAGCAAATGCATTGATAACACTTTATAATAACTGCACTCATTAGTAAATAGTCAGTTCATGCTTTATAAAGCCTTGTCCCAATATTAATAGTCAGTAGTAAGCAGTTTATAAATACAGCTATAAATAGCTTGTCATTGGTTTATAAGCACATTTATTAAAAAGGAGAGTAAGTTATCTTCCTATGAAAAATAAAAGATAAAAATAAACAAACAACAACACAGATTGATACAGAACTCAGAAATTTTATTGTGGATTTATGATAAAATCAGCCTGTAAATGAATTCATACTCCTCCTCATACTACTCCATACTCCTTTTTCAACATGATGCCAATATACTGAGATGTTAAATTGTGAATGGGTTTAGGATAGCTTAAATGGTGTTGCCATAGAGATTTATTAAAGTAACATAAAAAATACAATAGTTATTTTACTATATCTTTAAAATTTTTCATTCTAACTCTTCATAATTTTTTATATAAGTAGAAGTCCTCATTTGAAGGAAGCACAGTAAGTTTCATAGCTTTATCATTTTCAAGAGCCCAGCATAAAATTAAAACTATCATAACTTATAAATCAAGCTTGCAATTCTTAGTACCTATAATGGCCACCAGAGGGAGCTATAGGATTACTTTTAAATAATTATTGGAGAAACGAGTATGATTTAAATAATTTATAGAAATCTTTCAAATAAATAATATGTATTTTAGGAATGTTACTGATAAAATGACCCTCACTTAATTAGAATAACAAGCTGAAGTATTGTGAACTGTATATTAAGAATAATTCTTAATAGGCTTTATGGACAGATACGTTTTAAGTGACTCTTGAAGGTTCAGCACCACATCCTCTTTTACCACTGTTTAAAGAATTAATCTTACAGAACAGGTGTGAATGAATTTTGGATAGCTTGAATGGTTTTGTCGTGGTGATTTTTTGAAATAATAGTAAAAAAGGAACCAGTAAAAAAAAGTGCAGCTTCTAAACACTTCAAAAAAATGTACACATAGAAGACAAGTCATTCTGAGGAAATATGCATAGTTTCCATGACTATACAACATTATATGGATGACAGAAAATTAAAAAACATACATCTGATGTCACTCTGTCCCTCTGTCACTGTGTGTGTGTGTTTGTGTGTGTTTTAAGTGAATTAGGTGTGAAACTATCAGTGAGCATTTAGTCTCCAGCGCCAACATTTTACAGAACTGCCACTTTCCTGGAGTCTCAGAATTACAATGTGTCAGGTTCTGAGAGATCTTAGATTCAAAAAAATTATTTAATTAGAATACCATGAGTATTGTGAAATACTATATATTAAGACTTTATATATAGGCTTAATGAACAGATTAGACTGACTCGTGAAGGACCAGCACCACCTCCTCTTGTCCGATGGTTTGAGGAATATATCTTCCAGAATCTGGGATTAAGATTTAGGAGCTCATTTTTATTCCACCTCCTTTCCTGAAAGTCTGTCTTGCAGAATTGACTAAAAATTAATCTTCACATTAATTCCTAATTCTTTTGCAATTCTTTTTGTCAGTTCTTCTTGACCTGTTTTTCTCTTCCAGCTTTCCTGGACTATTGTATAGCACTCATAAATGATTAAATAAAAAATAATGGTAGTTATTAAGATTGATATGGTTTGAATTGGTAAAATGTGCTTGGAAAAAATCACAATAAACAATGTTTTAATGTTTAAGTTTGAAATATTAACTGACATGAATGAATGCTATATAAATAATTGTTCATGTTAACATAATGTTTTATAATGAAATCTTATGTAAAG